>NC_051162.1:116053813-116098102 GCF_013339745.2 Dermacentor silvarum
TAACCACAGAAAAAAAAAGGTATTACGCTAGGACTGTTGCTAAGAACATTTCCCAACCAATCCCAAAGCTGGACATATTATTAGCCAACGCGGTCAGCCAATGGCGTACTGCACTTACTAATAAAAGTTTAGTATGCGTGTAACATAACTGCGCGAATAATCATGGCGTACGTTATAATTTGTTTTCACCTTACGTAAACGACGATGGTGAAACGATAAGGCACCTCTAGCACAGTTTTTAGCTATGACAGGTGGTAGACCTACAACGGAAAGGTTACGCCGTTGGTATAGTCGAGCGGAAAGAGGTGAATCCGTATCCGGAACTGTGCGATTCAGAACAAGCTGATCTATTTCGACGACAATCGATAATATACTTATGAAACTTGCTAAAGCAGGACGTTTCGTTTACTGTTGCGTACATTTTGTCAGAAATATTCTCGAGCCACAGTATAGCGCTAGAAGCGCAGAATACGAAAACTCGACCGCTGAACCCCGATTCTAAGACACGTATTTCCTGCATACTATATTTTCCGGCCGGGGCCAAAGCTCAGAGGGGTTCCAAACTTCGTGGCTCAATTATTCTAAAGCTTCATACTGCTCCTGTCTCCGTGCGTCTTTTTTCGTGTGGTCTCCGGGCCTGAGCGCTTGCCCCGGATTTCAAATTTCACCTCTCCCCAAATACGCGCCGTGTGAAAGGACATGAATGTTTTACGTTTCACTGGCTTGCACCCATGTAGTCGATACATTTCTTAGGACGTTTAGCACAGCGCGATGGCACAATAAACTAAAGAATATAATAAAACCGTGGGTGGAAACGGGAAGATGCGCTGCTTGAGCGCAAGCGTAAATGAAAAGCGTGGTAAACTGGAGCAACGCGCCAACAATAGCAACACGTGACAACAGATTCACGACCTGCAGGTTAATATAGTTCCGAGTGGGCCACATTGCGCGCTCCCCTTCTCTCCTCCGTCTTTCTCTCTTTCCCTTCTCCACGCACCTGTCTCTCTTTTTCTTTTTTTCCTGAGTTCCGTGAAATTAAATTTGGCCTTCAATGGGACACGAAAAACACATTCATTATGCAGTCACTTCCAGACAAGCGACGGAGGCGTACCCGACGTGTTTTCGCGGGCGTGTGAAAGACAAGCGTGTCGAGCATTTTCAGCGGCGAAGTAAACTGAGGCTCTCTGGCGTGCATAACTAATGAGCCACATCCCGTTCTCTTCCTCTTTCAGGACACATGCGTACATTTTTCTGCCGTACACCCGTATTTGTTTTGATGGCAATGCATTCTTGCGTTGTCTTTCGTTCTACTGACGCTATATGTAGAGGGTGTCCCAACTATCATGCACTCTTTATTGCAATGAAGTCTTCAGTTGGTATGGTTGCAACCGAGCGAGAAGCAGCTACCTACGCTCGTGTGCCCTTTTGCATAAAATTTATTTTCTCTCTCTCTCTCTGGTTTGATATGAAATCATTATATGCCCCATCACGCAAAAAGGCGTCGGGATGAGCGAAAGATGGCACCCAAAATGGCCGACGCCGCAAAGAGCAAAAACACGTCGTAAAACGCTCGGATTGACGTCACATTTCTCAGGGAGGTTCCTGTAGAAAAAGTAAATAATTGCTTCGAAAAGAAAAAATTTGCTACACTTCGGTCTGGGTGGGAATTGAACCGGGGCTTCCGGGGTGAGCGAAGCGCCCGCTTCCCCGACCCCACGGTGGCTCCACGGTTCTGGCTTACTGAAGGTGTACATCGTGCGTGCGTTCATCACGCGTTTATGGGCGCGTTCCTGACGTTCCGACGTCTACAAACGGTAAAATGCGTTCGCATTCCCACGTGTAACCAGTCTTAAATGTCTCTGCTGAATTTTATTTACTTTTTTTTACATTGCAACTGTACTTTAGATTATTACAGTACAGTAGATTCATCTGCAGGTACTCACTTTGGAGCTCTTTCTTTACATATTGTCGTGATTATTAACTATTATAAACAATATAGCTATAATTTATTTTGTAATTGTCAATGTGTCAATTATGAAGCTGTATAGCACTATAGGAAACATCAAGCTGCCACGATTACACCAAGATACTGTTCGCGTGCGCACTTTTTTTTTCTGACTAGCAATACAAAGCGCGCGAGTACGAAAAAATAATCATTACTACGTGCCCCCCCGCACTAAAGCACAGTAAAGCAACGCTCGCAAATAAGCTCGCTGATAGGTTTACCGCTGTATACGCTGCCTCTGAACTAGACAGTGTGTCGCCTTAGTGTTGGTACGGATGAAGTGCAGATATTTTTGGCGGCGCATCGCATCGCATCGCTGCGCCTTTTTTTTTTTTTTGCAGCTGTCGCGAGTACCTTTCAATGAGCCTGTTAGAAAGCTCTGAGTTTTTAGGTGGACGTCAATGCGTAGAGACGTTTTTTTTTAACATATTTTGCGGACTTCCTAAAAAAGATGAGAAATAAACTTCAATTCTCAGGTCTTACGTGCATAAACTAGGATATTATTTGGACGCAAGCCATATTGGAAGAGTTTGAAATAATCTTTGACCGGCTGGGGTCATTTTACACGCACCTAAGTTTAAGTACACGAGATGTTTACAGCGACATGGTGGCACTTGGATGGCAACGTTGTGATTACATGACGACTGAATGATCACGATGGCACTACGATGGCCTGACAACCGAGACATGACGACGGATGAGTGGCGACACCTGCCTGACGATGATGACACGCAGATGACTGCGTGTTACGCAGTCATCACTACTCTATGATGTCAGCGATGTGAAGAAGACATAATGATGATGATGGCATGACGGCGACAAAGTGACGACGACGACAGACCGATGGCAGCGGCAGGTTCCTGAGGGCCGACGCATGACGACTACGGAACGACGACCGCTGCATGACAATGACGGCACGCATAATTACGACGGCGCGATGACTGCACGTCGACAGGAAGAAGACTAAACGATTATGACGACGTGCTGACGGTGAAGTTACGAGACAAGTTACGCATTGTTACGGACGAATGTCGACAAAGAAATGACGACGACGGAATTGTAACGATAGAATGACGACGACCGAGTGACGACGACGGAACAACGACAGGGACGTGGGAACAAGAGAATGTCGGTGATAACGGAGTGCTGACGGCGCGAACAAAGGCAACGAATTGAGAACGAAAGAATCACGGCGACGACGTGGCGAAGTAAGTTTGTCCGTGTTGGAAGTCACGTCTGCGCTTGCGTGAGTCATCTGCAGCCCCTTGCCACCTCACTGTGCACTATATCCGGTACTGGTCTTCATTATACCCGGATGGCAAAAGAATGACGGCGAAGGTGTGTTCGCGTCTGAGTTGATATTTCCGCTTGCGTAGATGACCTATGGCACCCCGGGCCGCCTCGGTTCGCGGGTACACGGTACTGGTACGCAATATGCCCGGGACGGCACTGGTCCAAGAAAGCAACCAGCACCCGATACATAGCTAGTGGCATATAACAAGTGGTCCAAGTTGCTGTATAAACGGCAAGAAAGCAATAGTCTGTAAAGACAGCCGCAGTACCTGTAAAGTGGGTGGAAGAACCGAAAAGAGCTTCGCTTTAACACTACTGCCACATTCTCAAGTCGACTTGCGCACACGGCCTACTTTATTTTGCTCACGAAGAGGACGCGTCATATTGAAAAGCATGGGCGTGATAGTTGGGACACGCTGTATTCTGTGCCTAAATAGTAAAGCTATGTGAGCAATAGGTGCGTCATTTCCCTGCTTCGTTTTTTATTTATTTATTTATTTATTTATTTATTTATGGCTACCATCCTTGTTCGTTTCCTTGCATGCTTCCTTTCTTCCTGCTATCTTCTTTCCTCCCTTAGTGTCTTGCTTCCTTCCTACATTTACTTTACCATTTACCCGACGTTCTGGGAAACATATCCTCGTGGCGCGTCACTCTCACGTTACTGTGTCTTCTCGTATTTCACCGTTCTTGTGCAACGGTAACCAATCTCGCCGTGTTACGTTCTCGACCACGAAGTCCAGAGTTAGGTACTCGTCCCTTCGAGAACTTACTTTGCACAAAACGAGTCCACGGGATAACTTCGAATGCCGTTTCCTTTTTTTTTATTCTCAAGGAGTCTTTTTTTAGCCGCACCCAGCAGCTCAGCGGAAAATAACAAAAGCATAGCAGGCTGGAAGCAGGAAATGTCTTTTTTTTTTCTTGGACGGATAAAGTTTCATAACCGTGTAAGATGTTGAAGGAGACCCGCGCAGATGTTTTCTTGTGGTCAGCGGGAGCTAAGGCCAATAATAACTAGAAAAGAGTAGAAAAAAAATACGAAATACAAAGCAGTTTAGAAATAAATAACGATGAATGATAAACAATAAAAGTTCCATTTTCAACGATGCAAGTTCGAAGGAAAGATGTGGTGGGTGGTCTATCCATCCGGCCTTTCTTTGTATTTTTTGTTGTACCGTTTGCGCTTTCTTGGTGTCTTATATTCAGGTCGACGTGTGCGGCATCTTTGAGTCTTCCTGCAAACAAACAGCGAATGAAGTTGAAGCGACGTGCAACAGGGCTTGCACATTAGAGTAACTTGAGGTATCTAGATGGACGAGATACTCGGGGTGCAGGAAACCGTAACGGGAATCACCACAAATGAAAACCGAGGAGCAGAATGACGTAGGGTATCACGTGAATATTTTGCTGAGAGAGCGCATGTATGCGACTGCTATTTTGCAGGAAACGAAGGGGGAAAAAGACACAGGAATAAATTGCGGGGTATAACTCGATGCAAAAACACCTTGAGTGCCTCAAAATGCTAGTGTAACTGGCTGGAGGACGGCGATGGGAACGATGCGTAACAATGACTCCAACCATGACGTGACAATTAAGATTTCGTAAACTCCTGCGTAATACCTACTTCATGAAAAGAGGTGCTTCGTATTAATAATTTTCGAAGCTTGCTGTCAAGTTTGAAATCATTTCTAGGGAAGGAATGTTTCGGCCCCGAAATTCGTAATTGTATGTTGTGATTGTTATTCGGAGTTACCTTTTATTCCGTTTCCTATACTCGTGAGTCATATAATATGTAAATATGCACGATGCAATGCGGATACTAGTTTTGCTAGTCAGCCATCATTCATGAGAAGTGTCCGCTGCTAAACATTTGTTTTCAGATTCTGCTTGGCAGTACGGCGACTCTGTTGAACGCTGAACGCTTCTGTTTTCTTATTTTCATAAAATCAAAACACCTCATACATAACAAACCAATATTTCTCGCCTAAAATTGTGTTCTTCGCCATAAAAATACTAAAATCAAGTCATTTACTGATTTCAAAAGTACATTGTGTTTAATGATGTAACGAAAACTACCTGGCAACTACGCTGAGGTCAAGCAACGTAGCATTAGTAGCAGTAGTAGCAATAAACAAATACAAGGCACCCATTATTATTTATGCCTATGAGAAGTCCATGCAAAAATCTACGAAAAATGTGCGTATACTCACTTACGCGCATGTGTTGACAGCGCCCAGTTTTGTAAATGTCAAAACGGATAGGAGGTGAAGGCTTTATCCTTGAAGGCATTTTTGTGAATGTAATGTACGGCCCGCAGCGGCATCCAATAAATACTTATGCCTCCTGAAATGCACTTATTAATGTTATTTTAGGCCTGGCGTAGCTCTCATAAATCATGAGTTATTTTGAGATATAATCACAATAAATCAGTCAGTCCAGCAAATGATCGACCGATTATTGAATAAGCAATAAATTGACCAATCAATGAATTTATGTCGGAGAAATCGTGCACAGGATCTAACTGACGGATATCATTAAATACAGGCTCGTGACACATGAAATCGCCGCTTCCTTTACAGCGGAATCAGCAATGGCTGGACGAACATATAAAGCCGAGTTCTCTGATAAACATACCCTGATCCCTCTTAGCAGAGGAATGGTTGCTCCAGCACTCCCTCAACTCGTGGTCCGCGGCTCTTGACTAACGTTTGGCCTCAACATGGGGCTCCCTCAACTCGGGGTCGGCTGCTCTTCACTTACGTTTGGCCTCAACATCGCGCTCCCTCAACTCGTGGTCCGCGGCTCTTCACTAACGTTTGGCCTCAACATGGGGCTCCCTCAACTCGGGGTCGGCTGCTCTTCACTGACGTTTGGCCTCAACATCGCGCTCCCTCAACTAGTGGTCCGCGGATCTTCACTGACGCTTGGCCTCAACATCGCGCTCCGTCAACTCGGGGTCGGCTGCTCTTCAGGGACGTTTGGCTTCAACATCGCGCTCCCTCAACTCGGAGTCCACGGCTCCTCACTGACGTTTCGCCTGGGCTTCGGAAGCCCTCACGCTAGAATCGGCACGTTGACGACGAGCCCTCTGCCGAGCGCATTCGCGGAGGCGTTGCTCAAACGTGTTAGTGTACGTCGTCAGTTGCTCATGAATGGTTCATACCCCCTTAAGCAATGGCTCATACCCCGTAAACGCGGCCTCCCCATTACGACGATAGAAGAGAAGTTAAACTGTACGCTAGAATGATTAGCGGCAACGCAGCCAGCTGTAGAAGCAGACGACGACGACCAACGAGGGAGCAGTGGCACAAGCGCAAACCAAGGGGCGCCAACGAGCGAGCTGCGGAAGAAGACGACGACTCCTCGAGCCAATGCTGATGATGATAGTTTTCTGTACACAGGCGATTTCGCCTAGCCATATACGATTTCGCCTAGACATTTAAAAAAATCCCCGTCCAACCACTCAGTACAGACTGTTGACCAGTGAACTTGAAGCGTGCGGCCCCGGTGCTTATCACTGGGTTAATCCCGACGGTTCATTAAAGTATTTGTTAATTATTGGTTACGTCTTTGTGTTTCTTAATGAGGTTAATCACACTTTTCGGTTGCGACGGAAAGAGCGATGTCACTGACGATATGCCCGCAGTCCGCCGCTATCGCTTGCGTTCGATGTCTCGAGTTTGCATGGCGGCGCGGTTAGCAGCATACGCCCGCCATTGCTGCTCGCAATTCTTCGAAATAAATTGCTTCAAAATTTAATCTGTCCATTACGTGGGACAATGAGTGGCTCATACCACCTTAAGCGATGGCTCATACAACCGTAAACGCAGCCTCCCCATTACGACAGAAGAGAAGTGAAATTCTACGCTGGAATGATGAGCGGCAACGGAGCCAGCTGTGCAAGCAGACGACGATGACGAATGCCGGAAAGTGTCACGAGCGCAACCCGAGCGGCGCCAACGAGCCAGCTGCGGTAGAAGACGACGATGCTCGCTCCAATGCTGATGATGATAGTTTTCTGTGGACAGATGACTAACAGCCGCTTTTACATCGAAAGCTGTATGTGGCTAGGCGAAACGAAAAACCGTTCGCCACATGTTTCGGTAAATGTCTCCATTGGCTGCGCCGTCAGTTACGTCGTTTTCTACGTCGCACCCAAGCGCGCCATTGGCAGCGCCGTTAGTGACGTCGTTAGTGAACGCGTTCCCGCCGTCGCCCCCTTGACGCTGCTCTGTCCGCAACGCCGCCTCCTCGGCTCGCTGTTGTCACATGCGTTCGATATCTCGAGTTAGCTCGGTGTCGTGGTTAGCAGCATCCGCCCGCCATTGGCGCTTGCGTTCCACTAGAAACACAAACATGTAACCAATAATTGAGAAACGCTTCAATACAGCGTCGGGATTAACCCACTGCTAAACACCCGGGCCGCAGGTTTCAGCTTCGCTGGTTAACCATCTGTACGGAGTGCTTGGGCGGTGATCTTTCATTTCGCCTAGCCATATAAAGCTTCGCTTTAAAAACGCGTTAATGCACTTTTAAAACTGCGTAGGGGCACGAGGTTTATTGAAGGAGAATGGTCAGCACAGATCTCGTCAAGGTGACCCGCTTGCGCATGCGTGATGCACCGATGTAGGTCTGTCTGTAGGTGGTGTATGGATATGCAGCACTCTTTGTACGTTGTACATTTAGTGTGCAGTTGTGCTGGTCTACCATCCCATCATTAAAATGTTACTCAGTGTGACTATACTTCCGTGAACGCTTGTCATGGCAGGTTGACACGTTCTCTGGGGTCTAAAATGCAACATGGAAGTCGTGAGACAGAGAACAACCTTACTATCACCACGGCTCCCACACGTGTACTTAATCCAGCCGGAAGAACCCTTGGCAAACTAACTCTTGCACCCAGACGACGGCACTAAATGCGTTCTGCCGCCTAATGCATTGCGTTATGCAACCAGCTGCACTTGTGTTTAATGCCAGATGGCCTAAAAGGAAGCAAGCGACCATCTTAGCGCAACTGAAAGCTCGCAATCTTAGTTACACTATGTCATTCCGCGTCCCATAACTTGAAAGGCACTCACAAGCAAGCCTTTTATTAACTTGCATAAAATGTGGTGTTCTTGTTTTATAGAAATATCTCAGTGTACTTGCGCACAAGTTTTTCTGACATTGAAGAGAAAGCAACGGATGCAAAGTCTGTCCACGTAGCATCACTCCTGAGAATAATTTCAACTTGTCGTTCGCGTTCGCTTTAAGCTGGAGAAGAGAAATATACGCAACTAACTGCCTGTATCTGCGCTTATATTTAAAAGAGAGATTGCAGCACGAAGTGGTAAGTCCGACTGAGAATTACGCTTTCCTGCTCCGCGCATGGTTACATGTGAAACCACCGCAAGTGTGAGCTAAGCTAATTTAGTTACTCTTCTTCAAGAATCCCCAAGGTGCTGTCAAACTCTGCCGGAGTACTCTGCGCCGTGACACGCGCGCTGAAGTACAGCCTCTGAAGGTCTCTCTTCTGCGCACAAAGAGTTGTCCGCGAGTAATGTGCGTGAACCATGGAACTTTCAGTTCCATGGGCTGGTCTTGACAAGTTGGAGAAGAATTACTTTGTTGAAACAGGACGAGAGAGGCCAGAAAGTTATGTGCGCAAGGACAACAGCGCGCGCGAGTGTCCTACTAAGGACGAAAACTCGAAAGCTTGCTTGCGACTTCACTGAGCCTGGCAGCCACTTTTGGCGCGCATACTTCGTATACATCCAATCTTCAAATCTTGTCACATGAACACGATATTAGAAAGATTTTTACTGCGCTATGAAACAGGGACAAAGGAGGACGAAAAAGACAACACGTGCGCACGTGTTGTCTTTTTCGTCCTCCTTCGTCCCCCTTTGTCCCTGTTTATAGCGCAGTAAAAATCCTTCTAATATGAACTTCAACCAACTAGCCCAACTTGGTGCACATGAACACGACATTCGTGGCAATGATGGACGCTTCCGTTACGTGATTTCTTTAGTATACCACGGACTGTGAACCGCGTTTTGTAACGCATCACATGATACATGCAAAGCATCCTACGCTCGATGTTTGTTCGCTCTCAGAGTTTGCGAGCTTTGCTTGTAAGCGAGACTCAAAGCTCACAGCACCTCCTGGAGGCAGAATGTTTGATCGATGACATTGGATGGCATAACTTTGCATGCGCGTTCATCGGATGAGCCTGTTGGGGTGCATGCGACGAAAGGGATGGCAGCCATCTTGACAGCATTATTTTTATGGCGCGAACTTCTCGACTCTTTACTGTCGGGATGCTGTCAACGCAATTGGATGCACATCTGGTTAAAACACTCTACTACCTCAGACGCCTTTATACTACAAACACCCTTAAACTTTTCGTACCCACACTATTTCGACCTTCTCTTACAGCCTTAGCTAATGGGTAATGATAAACTTATTTTGAAAATAGCAAGACCCATGAAAAGAAGTATCTTTGCGAGCTACTTTCTGCGGTAATACAGGGAAAGCTATGGAGTTGGATCACACATGTCACAGGCGCTCATGGAAACACTTCCAAAATTTGAGTAGCGTAATTGTTTAAGCGTGAAAAATAAAAAAGTAAGCATATTTTCAAACATTAACAAAAATAAACATATTAAACCAACATAAGAGATTATCAGTGCATTTGTCAACACCTTGATTTTGTTGTGAGGCTTCTCTTGATCACACATTGTTGATCACGTGCACAATACATCCGCTTTGTCGCTGTCCCTGCGTTACTGTGTTGTGTATGGGGGCAACGCTATAACAACTGCATTAAAATGAATATCCACAACACACATCTACAACGCTGCCTTTGCGCAACTCGTCATCAATACTTCTGTCTTTATTGCATCTCCTTTCGATCCCAGGTCTCGGGTTTCCGTGGATCATAAATTAAGGGCTCTCGCGTGTTATTAAAGACGGTGCGCTAACGTCGGCTCATATCTAGATGAGGCTCCAGAGAGACGAGATCCTCACTTTTTGAAGAAGCCAGCGTTAAAAAGGGAACCCTCATTAATATGCGACGGAGCAGTGGCGGCGCCACGGAACATCTCGAAGACAAAAGGCGCCTTATGGAGAAGCGTCTCGGGAGCACCTTTGTTCAACAGGTGTGGTCCCAGCACATATCTTTCGCAGTAGTTACTTTATTTTTGTTGTTATTATTATTATTTTAGAACTGCCTTTGGATGACAAACTTCGCAGCTTGGTGCAACGGTCGGACACAGATGGCGCTTTGCGTAATAACACCACTGGGGAATCACCTCTCTCATGAAGGAAAACATCAAGAAATAGAAAATGCCTTCACCTAAGCGTTCGTTTTTTCGTGCGCGTGTGTAAGCATGATCCGCGATTTCGTCATCCTGTAATCGTACCTTCCCTTTTCTCGCTCTCATTCTCTTTCTGCAAGTCTTGCGACAAGGCGAAAAGTCACTGAACCAAACTGAGAGAAGCAAACGTCCCTTTATCTTTTTTTTTCCGTCGAGGCTTCAAGTGGCATGCAAATTCACTTGAATGGAGTCATGGTTACTTGACTAGAAGGAAAGCCGAACGATTCAAATTCTTCGTGCTTCGAGAATGCCTCGAAATCCTACAATTTCAGTGATCTACCTAACGAAAAAAAAAAAATACTCACCTATCCTGGGCCTGAGAAAGTGTATATCCAGCGAAGCTGTTGCACAACCACCACAACTGCTGAGGGGGGTAAGCAATCAGTGCTTTACTAGAGGTTCGGATGCTTGTTTTTAGCTTGTTCTTTACTGAAACGTGCGCTTGTTTTGTACATCGTATGCGTGATTCCATTGAATGTAATGCATTACGAGGGGGATGAGCCATTGCATTTTCGCTTGTTTACGGGGCTATGAGGCATTTCTGATGATAACTTCTGTTCACGGACAGGACCCGAAAAACGCCTGACCACCAAGGGGCTAATAGCTTCGCTGGAAAACGTCAGTATTACGATTTTTTCTTTTTACGACAGATTTCAGATTTTTTTCTTACGTAGCAATGCTTGATCTGAGAATATCCTGCGAGGTCTTCCAATAGCTCGAATTAGATTAACATTTAATAAGCTAGTTGGTTTATAGCTAAGACGAGTTTGGAACAGCTGAACTAAAAAAAAAGACATTAAGGTAGACAGACATGGACGTCGCTGTTTCTTGTCACTACTCAACAGCGACGCCCTTGTTTGTCCTATTAGTCCTTAGTTTTTTCAGTTCACCTGTTCAAAATTCGTCTTAGCTCGCCTTACTTTACTACTTAAGAATCACTCGTCCCCATATGAGTGTAGAAAAATGCTATTTTTGTTCTAAAACTTCATTGAGACCCCCAGAGCTAGACTTCACTTAGCTGTGACTTTTTTTTTAGATGGCAACGCTCACGCTTCTTTTCTCCTTATTCTTCTTTTTTTCTTTCTTTTTTGACGCTTTACGCCGACTTAGCCGGAGGATGCTTGCTAGTGCCGAAAGTGAAATGCGTAAGTTGGAATGGTTATTTAGAAATGTACGGAACAAGTGGCAAATTGACATATGGAAAGAAAGAAAGACAACAGCAGCAAGTTGACTTTCCTTTGAAACGGTGAGACCGACTTCAGGTCGTTGTTTGAATAAGCGTGGTTTTGTCTGTTTAACAACACCACTACAACATCTACGGAACTAGTGGTAAGCAGAGAGGCAGTTCAATATATTTCGCGACAGCCTCCTCAAGTATGGACAGTCTTCAGTGACGCAAAATCGTCTCTGCAACTTCTTAGAGTGGTATTGAAAGAAAGCGCTTACAGAGTGTTGGCTCTTCAAACTGCCGGGCTATACACTCTAGCGCAAGAAAGCGGCCACCACATCCCATTTCAGTGAATTCCCAGTCACTGTGGTGCACGGCAACGAACTGGCCGATACTGAAGCGAAGAAAGCCCTCGAAGAACCAGAGTCACTGCTTGCAATTTATTTTTCAGGAGCGGACACCAACTGCCTTTTCTGCAGTGTCATCCGAAAATCGGCAGAAAAGCACTGGGACAATCCGGATTATGACACAGACGACTGCAGAATTGGCCCCTACTATGAAATCTAGGCTACCACCAAAAATTCAACGCAGCTGTGCCAGCCTTCTGCACAGACTAAGGCTGGGGGGATACGTGCACCTTATGCAACGCACCGAGTCTCCAGGACTGTGCAATGTGAATGAAACTATTGGTCATGTGCTTTGTGACTGCCCTAAGTACACGTGGAGGAGCGTCAAAAGTTGAGCAAAAACCTTAGCGTCTCGACAGCCCACCGTTGTCGTAGGACGTTATTTTAGGCCCTTGGCCAGACGTTCAATCGAGTTTTAAGGCCATCCAGGCGTTACTGCACTTTTTAAAATCTACGGGCCTGGATACCGAATTGCTTGTCATATGTTTTACATCCTCCTTTTTTCGTCATCGTTACCGATCATGCACCTCTTTCTCCCCTCTTTCTTTTCCTCTTTACTTTCCCCCAACACAAAGTAGTTGGCTCGAGGAATATACCTAGGGCCGACCTCTCAGCATTTCGTATGATTGAACTTCTATATATATCTAGAGAACACCAGTGTACTTAGATTTAGGTGCACGTTAAAGAAGCCCTAGGTGGTGCAAATTTCCGGACTCCCCCACTACGGCGTGCCTCATAATCAGATCGTGGCTTTGGCACGTAAAACCCCATAATTTAATATATATATATATATATATATATATATATATATATATATATATATATATAGAGAGAGAGAGAGAGAGAGAAAGAGAGACGGAGAGAGAGAGATAGGGTCGCAATGTACCGAAGGTGTACAGTTGGCCGGTGGTTTGCAGTATTACTGTCTCACACAGCACATCTGCAAAAGCATTTTCACTATACAACAATAAAGGGTTTCGCTTCTGATCTTGCGCCGGCATTTGTTGACATCGGTACCGGGCACAATGTTTTATAGCAAAATGTTACTATTTGAGTGCTGGCTGTATTCAATCAGCGTGGCCAGAACACTCCCCCTAAAGTCAGTAGCTAAATATTGAGCAACATTTTGTTGACATACGTAATAGTGATCATTGCACAAGGTTTTGACGCCCGCCACTTGCCAGAAAGCTTCGTCGGCAAATATCATTTTGGCCCTGGTTTTAACGATCTGAGTCATTCAACAAAGAAACACTGGCGTTTCCTTTTTCGTCACGTCCCGTGCGCTCCACACTTAAAAGAAACGCCTGACTTTAGAGCATGTGCTAATTTTCCCCTCTGGCAAGTGTGTACCACCACCCGGCTATTCAGTAGCTTGTCTTGTGGTTCGTGATGGTCTCACATTTCGAACCACCTGTGCGTTTCATTCACATCTATTTTGCCGATACTTGCTGTCAGGCGACTGCAAAGAGCCGCCTCATTAGAGTGGCATTCCATATAACAGTGGATCGCACTGTACGTCCTGGGTATCGGGATCCAGGGATTCAAGCAAGTCAAACGTCAGCAGTGAAACTTCCAACCGCCTGGCGATATCTTTCTCGCGTTTTTGCCGCAATTTTCGTGTTTTTATTGTTTTTTTCTATTTCTTGCGAAACAGTGGCACGCTTCTTTGAACTTTATTCTCCTTCAACACTTCCTTCACCCACCGAGCCAAAGAGTAAGCAACGCACTTTCGTGAAAACGTTTTGACGCTTCCATGGATGGCAGTACTTTTCGAGTTGCCATAAAAATATAAAGGAACCTCAATCGATTTCGCGGCAGTCTTCGTGTCAGTACCCACTGAAGTGCTCGTGCTTGTGTTTGCGCAAGCGCGGCTCTCCTTTGCATCGCATCTCATGGTTGCCTGAACAAGTGTCGAGAAAGGAAGCCTTGCGAGTGGGAAAAAGGCATTTCTGTTCGCGTGTTCTTGTTGATAAAAGCGCGGATGGCCTTCAGGTTTTCGACAAAACATTTCGCCACATACATGCATATCCTGGCACTTCTTCGGGCAATGTATTGTGTATCCGTAATTTCCTTACCTCATCGTACGTTGTATCCGACAGAGAAGGTGGGGTGATTCGGGTTTCAGAACTCTTCGGTGCTCTGACATGGGAGTTAGCCCTTGGACTTAAGCTTCGCCTGCTCACGTGTTGGGTCACTGACCGCGAAATAGATTGCAAGGAAGGTGTTTTGCTATAGGAGATGAGTATAGGAGACGTTCCTCGGTTTCACGTCGGTGTGTGTGCTTGTTTTGTTTTGTGTTGTGTTGTGTCGGTAGGCCTACGGTTGCTTCCTCTCAATTCACTGGACAACAAGACGTTCATCTGGCCCTTCGGATGGGGGCACAGCCGTAGTGACCTTAGTGACCTTCAAATATATTTTCGCATTTTAACCCGCTGAAAAATTAAGCTCGAAGATTCTTCTCCATTTGGTCGCATTCGTTGGTTAACGTTCATATATATATCGTAGAAAAGGAAATAAAATACTTCCTGCCCTTTTGTAAAATTGTTCGGTGTAAAGCTTTAAGCATTCAACAATTTGGGTAGGTAGGGGGAGGAAAATAAACCTAGACATTGAAAAATCAACAAGGCAGCCAATATACGCCTTCAGAAAAGAGCAGCACAAGTAGGAGGATAAGAAGTGTTGCTAACTACAGGCGGACGTGACCTTCCAAAGATGCTGGCCGTTGTCCCTTCCCAGCACCACCTATAAAGTACCCTGCATCGCGTGAAGCCAGTCACAATATATACAGGGAGGTTTACTCTCACGAGAAGATACGCTCAACCTCCTAATAACGTTGAAGCCAGCTAACGCCTAGTTGAGTGCTACGGCAATAAATAAATAAATAACGAGTGATGCCGCATGGTGGCGTATAGAGATAATTATGCAATCACCTACGGTAATTTTTATGCTAGCTAATTTCACCCAAAGCGTTATGCATTGATGTGCATATCGTTTTCTATTGCATTAACAATAGGAAAAGGTGCACATATTATGTGTACTTCACATGCACTTTACAAGCGACCCTTATATGTCCATATATGTATGTGCACTAGTTGTCGTGCGCGTTCGCTTGACAAATATGTATGACAGATATGGGAACGGGAGTGTTCTTTTGCTCTAAAACTCATGACCCAAAAGAAGGTTTCAACAATTCATACAGTATTAATATTTCTATATTTAGACAATATTGCATAACAAAAAATGTATTCTCTAATCGTTATAACATACATGTACCAAATGTAGCTTACGACAAATGTTTGCAGTAGTTGAAAGGCCTTTAGATAAAGTATAACAATTAGTGAATGAAGCATCTGAACAAATAAGCAACATTTGTGCTAATCTTTTAAAGATTGATTAAAATACTTAAGCTGTAGAAGCAGCTTCAAGCGTCCTCTCTGTTCGCGCTTTGTACACTCAGTTTGTCAAGTCAAAATAATGTGTTCAGATTTCTATCAGCAGGAGCAACTCTCCTGATTTCTATGGTTGTTCTGCTTCACCATTTCTACTGTTAGTTTCTTTTTACACAAATTTAGAAAATTCAAAGGGTAATGTATTTCTTGTCGCGTCATTTACTATTGCTTACAGCGTATATATGCTCACATTTGTACTTTCTGCCATGTCTTCACACCACCGATATGCACATGGGATAGTTATTTTTCTCCCACGACAGTAATTATTAATGCTACTTCGCTGTAGAAGATCTGGAACCAGTAAAAAAATTACTTTCTCTTTTAGTCTTGGCCTGAAGGCATTTTTTTTTTCATTGACGTGATATAAGGAGATCTTGGCACGCCAATACGGCGCGGGTTACTCTTGGCTCTTGTATATGTGGTACCTAATAAATACAGCTGCAGCATCAAAATTATAACAATATACAACATGTTTGCAACAAAAGTTACCTTCTCACATGCAATTAAAAGCAAGCATACAAGATAGAAAAGATGCACCTGAAGCAATAATGCGAATAACCGTGTCAAATAACAAATAAACACTCAAGCAACCATGCTAACCACAATACTATAACATATACGCCTTGACAATAAAAATAAGGAATTCTCGTAAAAACGACTTTTCCTGGCATCTTCCACTAGCTGTTACACTAGTTACGCCGCTCACTTCCAAAAATGATTTGTTGCTATTAAAACATACTTTCGCATTGTTCTTTATAGCCATGTCCATAATAATTTCTTCGAACTGAGAGGTCTACGGCCTAAAGCTGTTTATGTAGATTTAGGTCGGCGTCTTGGTGTGTCATGGTGCAGTCATTCTAGGAGAAGGTGATATATGTAACCAGCGAGGCCAATTTTGTGCAAACCGTGTTTTTTGAAGGCGGTACCTGGGCATAAGCGATGAATAAGTGTTTCTAGGCTACTATCTAAAGGTAATGGCCTGTTGAATTCAATAAGCGGGTCAATATAAAATACATAGGAACTTTTGGGATTTCAGTCTAACCACGTCTTTCTGTATATCTTTAATAGTGTTGCTCTTAAGATGCAGCGAAATTCAGTTCCTGAGATTGAAAGGGGGTGGGGGGGGATTACATTATCTTGGCAATGTGCTTGTTGTGCTGTTGTATCGACGGCTCTCTTGCCTCAAATATCACAATTTTGCGTTATCCACTGCAGTAAAATCTCGTGCTGCGCTTCTATCTTGCCTTTGGGAGCTCTTTAAGTGTCTCATAAATCATAAATTTTCAAAGCTCTTCTTTTGGAAGGATATAGAGATGGCCTTGAATTTCTTTATGGGAATGACTTTTGTCCCTATTCAATATATGTTTAAAGCCAATCGGTGAATTTCATGCTGTGTTTGAAGCCGAAAAAAAGGACGACATGCTTCTGAAGTTCTCAGAACAGGAAATGGTGATTGGCGAGCTTCATCAATACCAAGGCAGCTAGAAGTCACGCGTGTAACTCCTAGACATATGCGAAGGCCTCTCCTTAGAAGTCTTTGGAGCCGCTCTTCCGATGTGCGGTAAAGGCCGTGTAAGATGGACGCAGAGTATGCTGTTTTTGTTGAATTAAGGCATTGTGAACGTTGTGCACTGATGATACTGACTCGGCCCCATGTTGTACCAGCAATCCTGCTCAGTAAATACACTATCACGTTGACCTCATTTTTAAGCTTTCTTATGTGTGGAGCCCGGGCTAGCTGCAGATCGAGCATTATTTCAAGAAAATAAAAAAATCTAATATGGAATTATACGTGCCAAATCCCCGATTAAATTATGAGGCACGCCGTAGTGGAGGGCTCAAGAACAATTTGGACCTTCTGGGGTTCTTTAACATGCACCTAAATCTAAGTACAGGGGTGTTTTCGCATTTCGCCACATGCGAAATGCTCCGCATAGGCCGGGATTCGATCCCGCGACCTCGTACTTCCCAGTACAACACCATAGCCACTAGTCAACCACGGTGGGTCCAAGAAGTCGGTGCTGTGTGACATTTATTAAAAGTTCTGCTTCCAGATTGAGACGAAACGTGTTTAACTGCTTCCGGGTGAAGGCCTGTTTTCTTGCGCGAGATAGAGTCATCGCTTTCACCCTCAAAAAGTGTTTCACAATATGTATGCCTTCTTGCAATGTCATATGAAGAAAATTCACTAAGACCCAAATGTCCACATGGACACAACATCTGCATAAAGTGAAAAGCATAACCCAGACGGCAGTCTGCTTGCTAAATTCGCCATGACGCAGTTAAAAAGCAACAAAGTCACAGGCCTGCGCGGCACACGCAGCACAGTCACAGCGTAAGCTGGTGGAGTGGCTTAAGAGTAGCTCTAATTTGGGCACCACGCACAACAGGGTCTTCGCGGCAGTCTGCTCGCCTCGTTTTCCATCGCGACACGAAACGGCTATTGGAATGAGCCCATAACAGCTTACGCCGTAAAAACGCACAGTGTGCAACCCTGTGGTACTCCTTGTTTGACATCATGTTCAGCACTCTTTCTTGTTTGACAACATGTTCAGCACTCTTTCCTTTGCTCGTACCGTCGAATATGTTGCTACCTGTTAGGAATTTGGAAATACATCACAAAGACCTGCCCGACACTCCAAGTTCTCACAGACTAAGGAGAACATGAACGTGGCTCATGGTGCCAAAAGCCCTCTTTATATGTAAGAATACCACTATTTTCAAGTTTGCACAGGCACTACGTTCATATTCTACACAAGTTACGTTATCCAGAATTCCAAATATTGCGCATCTCTGTTTTCTAAACCCCGTAAAATATTCGCACAACACACCCATTTTGTTCCTCCCCCATTGAAGTCTGGCGTCAATCAACTTCTGCGCTAATTTACATAGGCAGCTTGTCAAGCTAACAGGGCGCAAAGAGTCAAGGCACAAGGGTGCCTTACCCAGTTTCAAAATAGGAATTACACGAGCAATTTTAAAAGATTCAGGTGCAGTTTTTTTCTATCGAGAGTTCATTAGGTATGTCTAGAAAAGCAGCTGTACCAGTCGGCCTGAGATCCCCTAGCATATTGCGCGTATGGGCGTCCGGCTCAGTAGCAGATTTTTGGCAAGATGACGCAATAGCTCATAGCAGCTCGCTTAAGGAGAATGTAATGTCTAGCTGAGCACGTTGTATAGAACAACAAACAATAGCTTCCTGCAGAGCTAGCGCGACTGAATTCTCAGATATTACAATACGATGTTTTGCCCAAAAAACTGAATAAGATTCAAATTTCAAAAAGAAAAAAAAAAGCGGCATCAAAGCCGAGCATATAGAGGGCGATAGATTTGACAAAAGACGTGACACACCGTACTCTTTGGTTGACTGCCTGAGTAGGAAGCGTCTTTTTTCAGTCATTTCTACCTCATGCTGTAGCGAAGCTACGCAACAACTCCGTTTTCTGAACCAGGACTGTAGCGAATACGTTTGTGATGTCTTTCTCTGTTGCTGAATTGCTGCAAACATGGCTTTTTTTCTCACTGCCAGGATGGCTTCTATTTATGCTACTGCTACCATTGCAAAAAAGGGTAAGTACAAACATGCTGACGACATTCTCCATACTGCGAGTCAAGTTGTTGCTCAAGCCTCTTCCTTTGCGTTTGTTTCACCTACAACCGAAACTTCTGTTTGTGACAGATCCGCATTTGCACGAAAGGTGATATAAAAAGGCACAGGGGCATTACGATGAAGGCAGACGGGGGGGGGGGGGGGGAGCAAAGTATGTTCATATTTCGGAGGCTTGTTTGTTCCGCTATTGTGCCACGTCCAGTGACATGTCAAGCTCATATATAAAGACCACATAAGGTGCATGTAAAGTACAGACATCAATGTGCGTGCTTGATGCGGGTCAGTGGTGCGGAAAGCCGTATGGAAGCGACAACTATCGAAGCCTATAGTGATGACATTTGGACAATGACACTGTTCCGAGTGACAAGTGGCGAAAAACAAGACACATACTGTACTTCGTGCATAGCAGGCAATGTCGCAGACAGGCTTCTCTCGCGACTTTTATTCGCCACTAAAGATTCGTTGTCCTCATATGAAAAAGAGAAAAGGTATACGCGTGCGTCATGAGAGTGAGGTTCCTCCGGACAAGCGACCTGCTTGAACGACTGTGACACTCCTAAGTTCCTCTGAGTGCATGTGTGTGTGTGTATGTTTTTCAGATCTTCCTCCTTTCTATGTGTGTGCATTTTTCTTTATCTTTCTGTCTCCCCTTACCCCTTCTCCAGTGCAGGGTAGCAAACTGGATATCTACCTTCCGGTTAACCTCCCTGCCTTTCTCATCTCATTTATCTCTCTCTCTTTGGCATGACATTAGTTTCAACACTATTTATGTCGCAAAATGTGGTGTAATTATTATACAGAAGGTGTCGCAAAGCCGTCACTATTCAACGCTGAAAGAGCGGAGTGAGAGGTTTGTGCGACATGTGGCCACAGCGTACCGTTTGCACTCACAACCGAAACACTATATATATATATATATATATATATATATATATATATATATATATATATATATATATATATATATATAGCGCGTCGCATAGCGGAAGCACCAGCGTGCACAAATAATGAGTTGTTCCACGTAATTTTAGGTCCGCAAGTTGTACTTGTCACAAACGAAGCAGATATTCGGTAGAAAGCGTCGCAGGTCAAAAACCACTGCCCGGTGCAACGCGTGAAGTGAGGCTTCAATGATTTAACTACTTGCGTAGTTTGCGAAGAGTTGACTGCAAAGTATCGAATGTAGTGTAGCGCTGTAGCTTCATGGTAGCTAGGTCGCCGGCCACAAGAGCTCGGTGTACGACACCTTTGTTACCTCTTAGAGATATAGTGAAACTAGAAAGATAGAAGGAAACGCGCGGTAAAGGCCGCAAGACGCACGTGTGATTTGCTACCGTACACAAGGAAAGTTAAGGGGAGCATAAAGTAGAAGAAAGGAGAGCAAACACAAAGGGTTCGTTCATCCAGAGGTGCACATTGACACTACAGTGGGTCACTGAGATCTGTCAAATTTTAAAGCATCAATAACGTAGGTACAGCTACCTTATAGCTTGCGACGCCACCGTATATAAGGGCCCTTGTCTCCATGGATGATCTATAGAGCCCAGGCAACCGGACGCTCTAGATTCACATTAACGGGGAACATATTACACTAAATTGCCGAAACTGCTCCACTCATGTACACTTTCTAGGTGGATCAACCAAAAAGAACAATTAAGGAGGCGGGTGATAGGAAAACGCTATGGGGTCAACGCACAGTATATACTATGGTTCAGACACCATGAGCTGAGTACATAAAAGAGACGCACGCCCACTGACTCCCCCACTTCAACTACGCCCCTCCTTACCCCTCGCTATCCCCAAATCCAGCAAAGTGGTTGGCGTATGCGAAGCGCGAAGCGAATCAACAAGACATACAACGAAAAATCGGACAGGAGGCATTTACTTTCACTGCCAGAGCAGCTCTGCGAATGGTCACAGTGACAGTGCCACTGATGCATCTGAACGTCTGTCAGCTATAAATGTAAAACGGCTGCCCGAACCATCTCCCCTAAAGCAATATTTCAAGGTCCACGTTTACGCACATATGGAACGCTATTTCGGGCACGTCAGTGTAAGACTCTCGGCTAGCACCTGCAGAGAAAGTGCCGCTTCCTTTCCTCTTGCTTTGTTTTTCAAGCACTTGTAAAGTCACTTCTGCAAAAGATGGCTGGAATGCCTCAGCATGTTTGCCGCGAACTTACGTGAAAGACAGAGCTTTAATCTTCGCTCTATATAGATTTAAAAACTCCGCAATTTTTTTATATTTGAATAAACTGATTGAACGAGCATCAGCGTTTAAGGTTGTTCAAGTATAATGCCGGAAGGCGGAATGGCCCGCACACTAATGCTGCCATTTTCACACCTCAATTTCGTGAAGACGTGAATCTTCCTGTTTCATCGACAGGTTCCCGCGCCACAGAACGTTCTGAAACGCAAATGCAAATCGATGTATAAGCGGTAGAGCTTTGATTTTCATTGAACTAGTAGCTTCCACTTCCAAAGCGATGGAAACGACATACACAAGAAGCTATTCGCGCTCGCACTGAAAGTGCTATCCTTAAAGCAAACCCACGCGTAAAGCAAACCTTGACGACGAGCTACCTTCATCCTGTCCTAAAGTGCTTTTGACAGTTAGCTACACTGAGTTTTCTCGATTAAACCCAGTTTACCTACAATTTCTTTTTTTTCCTTTTGTGAAGTGAAACGTCTTAAAGAGGCTCAAAGGTAGTCACTTGTTGAAACTGTATGCAAAGAAATTATGTTATCGCATTAACGCTCGTATCTTTGCAACCATCTTACCCACGTGTCTTACAATCGTTGTGTCGAGGAGAAAAAAGCCATTACACGACCATAAATGTGCCTCGAGCTCAAATATCGCCAGTTGTCGCGTTACGCATGATGCAATTTGAGCTAAATTTAGCTTCGCGCATGGAATTCAGAAAGGCGCAGCTCGGCACTGCGTTGGTCCATACTATAGTAGCAATGGCCGCGTTTGACAGAGCTCACTATGTCATAGAAGGTATCATTTCTCAAACTGGTGTTCATCAAGAGTTCTAAGGCCTACTAATGTGCAATTAGTTGCAAACATTTACGCCAGCTCGATTATGCAAGACAGAGGGATACCGAACCTCTTTGACCACGGCCGAAAGTGGCCGTCTCCATAGGGAACGCAAGCGCAATAGATTGAGGCAAGCGCAGGCAGCTCCAATCATCTCCGAGTGCGGTGGGAGGGAGCGGCGCAGGGCAGACTCGGGCGCCTCCATTAGCAAGGTCATTTCATTACCCTAGTGCCCGAGCACCCTCTCGGAAAGAAACAGGCCCATCATGAATAGCTAGGCAGGCACGATTGCAAAATTATACCTTAGCACGCCCACCACCTGTAATATAAATTAGGTATGTAAGCTTACTAATGCGTAAATAAAGGCAAGTTTTGCATTTGCTTATTTCATTTCTGTGCCCTTTTGCCCAAACGCCGTCTGGGGCACACACAAGATGATTCACGTAATACGTGGCACAGCGGCTGCATTCCTGATGCAGCCTACCTAATTTCGTTAACAGAACTTCATCAGCGTCCTGTCGAAGTTGCTGTCAATGTTTGCGTGACGTGTGAACAAGTGTTTTATTTTTTGCTGCAGATTATGTGTTACGTTGTGTTACGTGTTACGTTGTAAGCCAGTCGTAATTGTGGTCCGTGGTTCGTATCAAGAAACTATCAAGAAATAAAAGAAAGGAAACATTCTTGCCGAGGCATCATTCGACCCCGCGTACGCCCGGTCCCAAGGCGAGCGTCGTAACCACTAGGCTATACAGCTACGCTTGCAGAACATGCATTTATGCGAACCATATGATCGCGTTCGAGCGTCGTGGTCTTCGTGCACAGCTGGCGCGTTCGCATGCTCGTACTCTGCGAGGTGAAGATGTTTTGCGCGCTGTGAGAGCGAGAGAGAGAGAGACAGACAGACAGACGCATTCACGGAGCGGGTCTGCTGGAACGCGTTGTCGGCTTTGCAACGCGGTGTCGGTGTTGCACGCTGCGCTATGCAACGCGCAGTGACGGCCGTGAGTCCAATACGCGCGAAAATAAATTATCATCATCATGAGTAATCAGATTAAAAGTTCGCGCACACTTCCGGAAAATGCTGGGCTATGATCACCCAGCTTCGCTGTTTCAAGCGTTGCGCGGCTGAGTGCAATGTTAAGCGTTTTTTAAAGAACGTAGCTGCAGAAAAAGCGGAATTGTTCTGTAGCGGATGATGTTTAATGTGCACACGGTCGGAACGGCGTTGCTCACGTGGAGTGGCTGCTATGTAGGAATATGTGATCACCGATCGCAGAATAGAGCTTTGACATTAGAGTACTGACTGTCGCTGGTATTCATTTGTATGTATGTAGGTATGTATGTAGGTGTGTGTGTGTGCGTGTGCGTGCGTGCGTGCGTGCGTGTGTGTGTGTGTGTGTGTGTGTGTGTGTGTGTGTGTGTGTTGCGTGTGTGTGCGCGCGCGTGTGTGTGTGTGTGTGTGCGTGTGTGTGCGTGTGTGTGTGCGTGTGTGTGCGTGTGTGTGTGTGTGTGTGTGTGTGCGTGTGCGTGTGCGTGTGCGTGTGTGTGTGTGTGTGTGTGCGTGTGCGTGTGTGTGTGTGTGCGTGTGTGTGTGTGTGTGTGTGTGTGTGTGTGTGTGTGTGTGTGTGTGTGTGTGTGTGTGCGTGCGTGCGTGTGCGTGTGCGTGCGCGCGTTTCTATCTGTGTGCGAGTTCTTGCGTGTGGGCTTCCTTCTCACGTTTGTTGCCTTTAAAACAGGAAAATCTTCAGACAAGTACCCATGCAGGGCCTGGTGACAGGCCAGATCACTCGCGCAATGGCTTGGTAACATTTCACAGAACCGCGTCCAAAAATGCCCCTCCGCAGCGTTCACTTTCCCATCGCCATGGTACTCGAAATGACCGACTCTGCAGGACGAACTCAACAAGGAAGGAAGCGGTGAAGCGGTTACAGAATGAACAATCCAAAGAAGGAAGCACGATTAGAAGGAGGCCTGTATGAAGGTCGCGACCACTACCAAGTGCCCGGATTGCCATTTCCGCAATTTCCGCGCCCATCCGTCGTCGCCAGGACAGCACGAATTCTCTCCGGTGTTCCTTCATATTTGCGGACTGGAAGCACTACATAGCCGGAGCTGCTGCGTTGGTGTGGTCAGTGTGCTATGAGATAAGTCTCATTTCCGACACAGCCGCAAGGTGTCCGTCCCGTTGCGTAGCTTTGGACGCAGCCTGTTGTCCGAATCTCGGAGCTGTGTCTGTTGTTGCCTAGCAAACGTGACCGCGGCGCTGATGTTTGGACAACGCGCTATGTGCAACCAACGTACGAAACCCGTGTTGTCGACGGGCCACCTCGGGCGTTTGGTAACGATGGCCGTACGTGAAAAGAAGTGGGACCTTATATTTCCGTCCTTGTGTAAAGCGAGGAAATTGGACATCTCCCTACCAAGCGGGCACCGCAAATAACAGAAATAATGTATCTACGAAGAAAGAACAACCGAAAGAAGAAGAAGACGGCAGGGGTGGGCTTCTGAATGGAAACCAGAAGTCGACACGTCTGTTTGCATATTCAGTGCTTTCTGCGTGGGGCGGCATCCTGAACCTGACATCTAGGCATTCACTGTGAACCCTTTTTTGGACGCCTTTGTGTAGTGTATACATATCGTGGTGGTGTCCACGTTCGTCACTGTTGTTGATACACGGTGCCTTCGCAGTTGTCGCCTCGCTTCTCTGATCACAGACGTTGAGCTTTAGAGTGAACCACGTCCATGCATTTATATTGAATCAAGGAGCTCAGTTCTGTCGACGTCTAGTGCATGACCCACGTACATTTCTTTTCGCATGAAAGTAAGTCAGGCACCCGTTTTTGCCTTTAGTGCAAGCGGACCTGTATTAAGATAAATGTTGTTGCCAGCTTCTCGTAAGTAACACTACGAGATTTCCCTGAGATGGAAAGTAATTTCTTAGCATTTCCCGGTGCTTCGCAGATTTCGATGTTGTAGTCCTTTTGCTTGGTTTGCTGGTTTGCTTGCGCTTTCGAAGTACACTTGCACCTTTCTCGTTCGTTGTGAATCTAGGCGCCGCGCATTCTTCCCGACGACCTTTCTTGCGGTGAACATTTTTACGCTTAAGTCTTCATCGCCCCGAAGCAGTGTATAGGTTGCCGCCAGACTGCCGGCATGCACGCAGCTGCTAGCTGGACTGTGATGCCGGAATCCCATCAAGCTGCTACTTTAGCGGCTTAATTTTTCTGCCCTGCCATCTTTATCACTTCTTTTGTTTTATATCTGTTTTGTACGAGGAATATGGTAAATCCTTGTATATGAGCATTATATCATCGTTATAACAATGATACATACGTAATAAAGAACGCTATATAAACCAAATGTGTAACTAAAAGCGGTAACTGCTGCTGCCGGTGATGTGACCACGCTTCTGATGTCGAATCAACGTGCCTGCTCGGAGCCTTGAGATCTTCAAAACGTTCTACCCGGGGCTGAAGCCACGGTTATATGATACATGCATGAATATTTTTATTGCGACAGCAATTATATGGACACTCAAAAGCAGATTTCTGCCGTCGGCGTCGCCGTCGCCGGCGCCGTCGCCGTGAGGTTCCGTATGACGTCAATGGAGATGAAATCGTCGCCGCGGTAAGTGGTTCTTGAGGGAAAGGGAAAGGTTGGCGCTATCTTCTGCAGCCCTTGAGGGAGCACGGCTCAGCGCCAACGCGCCGAACGCTGTATGTGCGAGTGAAAGGGCGCGAGGTGCGCGCGCTTTCACGGGGAGTGAACGCACTGCGGAGAACAAACGCGCGTTCTGCGCCGTGCTCGCTTAAGGGCTGCAGAAGTAGGCGTCTCTTTCCTCCTTTAGAATCACCATATATGTAGAGCAAACGCACCTTCTTCCGACGCGCGAGAGGCCGTGGCGGAGGGGGGGGTGAGGGGGGGGGGAAGGGAGGCGACGTTTAGCTGCGGCACCAAGTGCCTATTTATATCAGAGGCCCCGGCAACAGTCACCAACGCCGCACGCATCTTGAGCGAACGCGGGCAAAACGCCGATGGCGTCGACAATAGTTCTGCGTGTTGCCGGTGCTGCTGCATGTCCAAGTTTATACAGCTGATAAAGCTAATATCATTACTCCCTATAGCTCTCTACAAATTTGCTATCGCAATTGATGCTTCGCCTTTCAGGTGAAACTGCGACAACTTTTTCAATTCATAAGCTTTCCTGTATTCACATCATAACTATTTATAAATGGTTCATCTTGCGACGAAAGCAAGGTTCTTTAAATCACTCATAATCTAAATTACTGCGGCGGTGTCTAATACACGCAGCGGTATAGCATGGGTTGGCCATCAATAGTTAAACATGGGCAATTCAGGAAGCCGCGTACACCTTCGGCTTACACGTGCGTTGCTGAGCCTTTTTATTGCGATAGCAATTATATGGACACTTCAACCGGATTTCTGCCGTCGGCGTCGCCGTCGCCGTCGCCGTGAGGTTCCCTATAGATAAAATCTTCGCCGCGCGCCGTATGCCCGAGCGGAAGCGTGCGGGGATGCGCGCTATCACGGAGGGCGAACGCACTCAATCTCCCACGCGCAAGCAAGGAAGCCGGAAGCCAGCGCCGGAGGGAGCGGGGGGGGGGGGGGGGGGGGCGCACTTCTCCTCTGCCAACAACCGCGCTCGTCTCGCCCGCACGGTCTCTTATCTCCCCACGGCTCTGACCTTTATGCGCCGTGCATTCGCCGCTCAGTTTCCGTTGAAGCGATAGACCGCACGTACCTTCGCCGCTGTGGCGTATATATGCGCTTGCTGCCAGCGTTTTGACAGTCGTTGTCTGCAGTCATTCAGTGTGATCTATTCACGTTTGTTTGTGCGCGCTCACACCACGCTTGTTCATTCAGTTAGTAATAGTCGGGCCACATTTTCCAACGCACGCTACACATGCAATGCTGCCCGGATCGGCAGTGCAGCGCTACAGGTGTGTCCCTTCGCCCGCGCTGCCCACGGGAAGCGCTTCTCATCAACACCACCGTTTCACATGCGCCTTCTCGTGGTCATCGAGTCTCTCTTCATGTCGGTCTACTTACGCCGCAGCACACTTGCTTACTTAATCAGCTCATGTTTACTACAATTCAAATTGCCACCAAAGCCGCTCACCTTACTTCGTATGACATTGCTGTGTTGCTATCGCATTCATTGCTTCGCCCTTAGGGCGAAACTGTGACATTTTTAACATGCCCGCGCATTTTTTTTTTTTTGTTCTCACGGTTTTCAGCCACATCAGGTTCAGTTGCTAGTGGGGAAAGGTTATCGGAGTTATTAGAATCAAATAAAGATTGGCACAAGCAAAAAATAAGAAGAAAGAAAGAAAACAGTGTACTCCTCTTCAGAAATTGCAATGGAGTCGAAGACAAATAGGGCCCGGTGCAATTTGGCTACTGAGATTTGGAGCGTACGAAATCACCGAGGTCGTGAGCGGGCTCTGTTTTCTGCCACGTGAAGGTGTGCGTGCCGTGCAGTTTGTCCCCGCGGACACCGAAGGCCACAGAAGGGTGTCTTTCACGGTCGGAGCAACAGAAACTGTCAGAGCAAGCCATGGCGTTCACTTTAACTTTGTCGAAGCAAGTTTAGTCGCTAGGGACTTATGAAACCTGGTACATTAGCAAACAAATCTCACCTCTGTACTTTCTCTAGCACAAAGAAGGCACGGGCCCATATACATTCATTACAGCTTCAGTGAAGCGCTATTTAACTCACTGTTTCAGCAGCCATTCGCATCTTCAGTGAGGCAGCTTAAAATCTGTTGACTAAAGCATGTTGTTCAAAGTAAAACGAAAAAAGAAAAGAAAAGAAGAGAAATAGGATGGAATGCTGGGGGCGTACCCTGTTGGCGAAAGCCACATGCGAAAGCCCCGAAGGAGAGAAAATTAAGCGAATTGACTGGGATACCTAAACGTCGGTACAAAATGTTGAAATATGTATGTTTCTTTTTTTTTATCGGGCGCGCGTTTGCCACAGAAGAGTGCCTGTGCCCATTTGTGAATAGTTCGAGGCGCTTAAGATTTTAACCAATTTGGAAGGTCACAGACACATACAAATGATATGGACACCTCCGCATGCCTCCCTCCCTGGAAACGAGGTGAATCACACATTGGCTCGAGAACTCACTAATTAACCGAGCCAGAGAGCAGCCTCACCCACAGATGAGAGATGAGTGCATGGTTAGTTACAATGAAATCACAAAATATTATAGTTTGGCGAGGGATCGGTATCCCCGCGCCCACCTGACACTCAGTAAGCCGCAGACGGTGGCCTGACGACTCCTCCAAAGCAGCACCTATCCGAATCCGGTGCCCTACAGCCAGTATTACCCCGACCAATATGAGGGAAAATGTCGGTTATGTGCGGGACGGGCGGATCTGAGAAGCATCATCTGGGCTTGCCCTCAGGTTACTCGACAGGGACACGAAATAGTTAATGAGGAGCAGTGGGAGGCCGTACTGCTCAGTTCGGACCCACAAGTACAACTCTGGGCCATTCAGCTGGCTGAAGACGCCGCCAGGGCTAGAAGGCTTCTGGCCACCGTTTAGGCGGGGACCTGGTCCCCAAACCGCTGGACGCAATCAAGTTATTTCTCTCTCTCTATGACACGAGAAGAACATGACGGTAATATTCTGAGTTGACAACTAGGTCAATTGAAAATTGCCGATAGTACTCAAAATCATTTGCGTACATGAAACTTTATGTTCTTTTTGTGAACTTTTAATTTTTCTACAACAAAAATGTATTAGGTCTGACCATTTCATTGTAATTTCTAAAATATCCTTCTTATCCTTTATTGATGTTTCTTTTATTATTTCTTTCTGTAGTTTTACATTCCCAAAACCAGTTCTGATTATGAAGCATGCCGTAGTGGAGGGCTCCGGATTAATTTTGACCACCGGGGGTTCTTGAACGTGCACTACAATGCAAGCACACGGGCATTGTTGCATTTCGCCTCCATGGAAATGCGGCCGCCGCGGCCGGGATTCGATCCCGCGACCTCTTGCTCAACAGCGCAACGCCTTAGCTAACTGAGCCATCGCAGCGGGTGATGATGCTGTTTCGTGTGTCCTTTCATGGCCCCCCGGTTTCTTGACCAATCACCGGAAAAGATTTAGGAGCAAACGGGCTAGCAAAACTGGTTGACTACATTGTTGGTGAAGGGGAAACGGGGAAACATAGTTACGAAGATGCGACGAAAGTAGTAAAAGAAATGCAGTCACTGGGAACACGCAGAACGAGGATTGTCATACTGGAAGTAACAAGCTTGTATGAAAAAAGAAGATGAACAGAAGAAACAAGCATGACTATTTGTGGCTGCTCTGCCCTGCTTGTTGCTTCAGCTTTTTCTAGCGTTGCCATGGAGGCTACATTTTGTGCTGAAAAAGTAAATGATTGGTTGAGACGCTTTCGTCTGCTCCGATTCTTCTGATACACACTGTAAAAAAAATTGCTTTGGTTTTACGGCAAATCTGCTGGTAATTTGTGACCGAACACTTTCTGTAAGTAAAGAACGGTCATTTCCGTAGAACGGACAACCGTAAAAATAGAGACCGTATTACAAAATACGAGTGCTTATGTATTCAGAAAACGGAAGACTCTGTATGCTGAATCGTATGGTTCGACCGTTAATGTACAGGTGCTTTCCGTATTCAGAAAACGGAAGGCGCTGTATATTGAATCTGTAGTATACGGTCCAACCGTTAAAATACAGGTGTTTTCGTATCCAGGAAACGAAAGGCTCCGTATGCTGAATTTGTACTATACGGTCCAACCGTTAAAATACAGGTGTTTCTGTATCCAGAAAACAAACGACTCTGTATGCTGAATCTCTACTATACGGTCCAACCGTTAACATACAGGTGTTTCCGTACTCAGAAATAAAAAGGCTCCGTATGCTAAATCTGTACTATACGGTCCAATCGTTAAAATAGAGGTGTTTCATGCATTATGTTTTACAGAGCATATTGATTATTTAGAGAATGTACTATCGGGGACACAAGTGCCCAAAATGTGCGAATGACGACCGAATTTTATTGGTGCACTTTCTGCTGGGATCAGCCACGCTAACATTTGCATTCGGAAAGTGATCTGCAACGCAGATGATAGCGGCTGATAGTGCAGAGATGCAATTTGGTCGACACTCGCACGTCCTGGGCACTTTTGTCCCCGATAGTACATATCCTTTAATGCAAATGTCATGAATGCAGCTCATTGCAGAAGCAGCAGGTCGCTATGGAGAAAACTGTCTGGCCAACACATTGAAATAGCTCAAAAGATCAAACACTTTGCTTTTTGTGATATGAATGAATTGCACGACATATATAAAAATAAGTGCAAAATTTTATTCATCAAGTACTTTAGATCACAGAAGCAATTTTATTTTCTTCGACCACTCGTCTTGCACTGTTTCCTGGTGAAAGCTGTTCGCACATGCCTTGCAAGGATAAACTTGCTGCTGTTAGGAGAAACAAATAATATTGGTGAATTTCCATCCTAAAGGAAGTGGCAACAAAAGACAATCACAGAACACAACAAAGCGGTAACTGAAGTATTAAAAAACCATGAACGTGGTTCAACATTGTCAAAACAAGGGATGTTGCTGTAGCCAACATTTCGACAGATACGTGTCATCAGGGCAGCAACTGTTTTCCTTGGCAGCGGTTTTGGATGTGCATAGCTCACTCGCCCCTACCCTCATCTGGTGCATATAGTAGGTCAAGAGAAACTAAAGTGTTAAAATAAAGGTATGAAGGGTGTGTTTCGCAGTGATTGTGATGGAGTGTGTAGGGGCACTGCTGTAAGTTGCTACAATGAGTAGGGATGACCTTAACAGAAAACGATCTGTAGACCTAGTAGACCTATTCTTCCCAGAAATCAACATAGGAATTAAAATAAACTGTTTGGACATTTGGCAAAAAAAGCAATGAAGAATTAGGCAAATAAACTTTGTAACATGATTTGTCTGGTTAAGATCAGTGGAAATGGCAAATGAAGGTACGTTATCAATAAACATTTCATCAAGATCCGATAAAGAAAAAAAGGTATTGGTCAAATATTAAATAGACGTCAGACTCTGCCCAGGCGGCGCTGCGGAAAAACCCGCCACCAGCGCCCCCATCGCAGCCTTGGCGCAAACTGAGTAGTGCAAAGAGAGCTGTCAGCAAGCGAAGCTGCATAGGCCACAATAGAGCCCCGTCTTTCGGTTCTGTAAAGGCACGGTTTCCTAAAAATCAAGGACCTGGAAAGCTTCTTCCGCCCATCCACGCTTCGGAAACGGAGCAGAGCGAAGTACGTGTACAATGTAAAAGAAGTTTCAGGTGTTATTTCGGCGCGCTGCAACTCGCAAGTACAGCGAGCATCGTACAACGTCGAGTTCGAGGCAAGCACTCTGACGTCCGTTCTCTAGCGCCTAAATGTGTTAAATTTGGGTACGTACATAATATCAAAGCGATGAAGTACATATATGATTAAGTCAGGTAACTATGTAGCTTACGGTCAGTGGTACAAAGCTCGCTTTATCAGCGGCGGACGGCCCTGGCGACCTTCGCCTTTTCAGTTGCGTTCTCGCTTCAGCTCTCGCTTCCTGGGCGTTCGAGCGTGTTATCGCGCATCTTCGAATGTTTTCTTCACGGTTGTCTTCCGTTTGTATTTACTGCAAATGGAAATACGTGCGTGTCCGCTTTCGCGGGATACAACCGAAGGCAAAACAAACCAGCAGACGCTTAAAACAACACACGCGCACAAATTAATGTAAAGAAACGTGACATTTTTTTTTCTAAACACGTGCGTTACTTCGCAATTGCTCATCCAGTGCTCCCACAGCAACTTTATTGCTCAGATTACAAAAAAAAAAAAGAAAAACGCTGTCAAGAGGGCTCAGTGCATTGCGAAACGTGCTCGTCGTATCGAAAAAGCCGAAACTAGAAATAAGCTCGCGATACCACAATTCCCTAGAACATGATTTTGAATTCATAAAAGAACCAAAATGTTTGGTTAAACTGACCTGCCAAATCTCTCCGTTACACTTGCTGAGTAAAGTGGAGGAGGACGTGTACGTGTAAACAGGTAGAAACATCGATGGCACATACGCAGGATGGTTCACAACTTTGTTTATTCTGTTGCCAACGAAGAGGCGGCTGCAGATTCCTCAGTTTTCGCTTGGTTTCCATAGTCCCCCGTGAGGGCTACGCAACACAATTACAGCAGAACAACATTATCACACTTTCTCATGTGAGCGGCTGTGTTGTGGAGAATGCGAGTAATTCGCTTACCCAACACGCGAACGGCCCGTATCTAGCGCTCTCTCCTTTCTCCTTCATACGACCGCGATGGAAATCGGTAAAACTGAACGTTGTTATTCAGTCCTTCACGTTCATGGCAATTTACAACGCAACAGTAACGTCGATTGCGGCGTTTCTTCGTAGCGCGCGGAGCTGTCGCGGTTGCCGTCGTGCTCGCCATCGCCATAGAAGGAGTGAGCCAACACGAACTTTACGGCAGTTCGGCGGCACGTCCGACTAGCGGAGAAATTCATAGCTCTCATTCTGGCTGTTAAATGCGCAAAACATTCGCAATATGAACAAAAATTAAGTTAAATCGTTTTGCACTCGCTAGCTGCTTAGGCAACTTAGCAAGGGAGTCCGACTTTGCACTACTCAATTATTACCTCTTCGCACCGACAGGTGGCGCTACGCGTCTTGCAAAACTCCAGAGTCTGACGTCTATAAGTAAGGACACCAAATTAAACTGGGTATGACCATAAATAGTAATGAACAGCCTGTGAAAAAAAAATGGGACGGGAAATGATAAAAGGTGCAAGATAGGGAAAAGTTTAGCACTGTTTACTGTATGTTCATGCCACTACTGACGACTTGAAGTTTCAGTCTTCCTGCTGAAGCTGTATTACTTGGATAAGGAAATGGATCACTTTGCAGACAAGTCTATGTTCAGATTCTGTTCAAATCTTCAATGTAATTTTATGGAAGAAAATGGTATGGACAGTCCTACTGGATGGGCATTCATTCAGCAGTACCATCCACAGGTATTAGCTCAAAATTTATTGGTCTCACTGGACCTTAGCTCTTGGGAAATCATTAGCTGTTTTTTTTTATCACAGATGCCTTCAAGTTATATCGGTTGGCAGGAGTGCTAGCAAACAACATTATACTTGTTGCAGCAGCCAAAAGTGATATTTGGTAACAATGAGTAAAAGAAGCAAACAGCATTCTACAATACTGATTCAAGTCAACCGAAAAAGCTGCTAAAATGAATGTACCCTGGCCCCCAATAGACAATAATTGCACATCACATTGATGCTCATCGTGTCGATCATGCTATTAGAACACTAGGCATCAAGTGAGGAGAATAAGGAGATCAAAAAAATTAAATTGTGGGGTTTTACGTGCCAAAACCACGATCTGATTATGAGGCACGCCATAGTGGGGGATTCCAGAAATTCGGACCACCTGGGATTCTTTAATGTGCACCTAAATCTAAGTAGACGGGTGTTTTCGCATTTCGCCCCCATCGAAATAAGGGGATCAGAGGGCACATCCTTTTTTTTTCGAACATTAAATGTGCTTCGCATTAATGTTGCCTTCCAACTCCGAAAGGAGCAGTTTGCGAGATGGTGACCGACACATAAGAAAACTCATGACATTCTGTGCAGCAGAACATCACGCGCAAATACACTTTTTCCTGCAAAATGACATACTGTAGTGAAACCTTGTGCACATGTGTCAACCTTAGAATTTGAAAAACACCACAGTGGAAGACACAAAGTGTTAACTTTGCTGGAAAATACTAAAATTATATGATTATTCATTCAAGATTCGCCGACTTTGCTCTCTACAGGTGCTGTAAACAGGCACCCTGCTTTTGCAGTTGTAGCAACAATGATCTGTAGAGCAGATGAGGAGAAATGGTTATAAACTTTACACAGGAGTATACGCCGCAAATGACAATCCACTTCACATTTTAATCTGGTGGAGGATGCGTACTCCAAAATAGAAGAAACTAGTGTACCCTAAAGATTTCTGTGGCCGATGCCTGTGCACTAGCAGGTACACATAACATGGCAGTTGCAATTATATTTCCACAAGCTATAGTTACTGCAAGCTACTGCCAGTGTACTGGTCCACAGCTGTAATACATTTAGGGCAATTTCAAACTCTCTAATGAATTTATCTCATATGACAGAATTGGAATGCAATATCTTGCAAATAAGTGATGTTGTATGTGCCGTCCCATACAACGAAACACCCTTGAAAAACCTGAATAGCCACCTGGGCCGTGACGAGACGTGAAGTGTATTCTGTGTAAACTAGTAGAGCTGCATAGTGTAAAGCTCTGGAGAGTGCATTTAGTAACAGCTGTGAAGCTTTTTTCTTTTTTTAAACTGCACACAGTAAAAACTTCCTTACAGTTTTGAAAAACTCTTTGTATTAAAAAATTTTCTGCGCGCAAACAAACAAGGACGAAGAACCATTTGCTTAGGAACCCAGAGATCTGCTCAATCCAATCAACAGGACACATCAACAGCGCGACCCCGTCAACATAAAAACAGCAATGCACATAAAACGAGCACTTAAGATGAAACTATGTTAAAGCTTAAGATGAAACTATGTTTAAGATAAGATGACAGGAGCGAATTCTCTTTATCTAGCAATGAAACAGAAGGATGACTGATGCATTTTTACTTTAGTTTTGCAAACCAGTGCACTTCCACAATTTCCCTCGCGGTTTGATTTCGTTGCCTAAACAATGTGCCGGTGCTTCTAAGACAAGGTGAGCACGCATGTTCTTGACAATGCATGGCCAAATGCTTACTAGGGCCACCTTTCAGACTGGACAAGTGTTCCCTTAGTCTTGTGTTAATGCATCTTGCAGTCTGCCCTACGTACACATGACCACATGTCATAGAAACCTGATACTCAACATTCTTCACACAATCAAGAAATTGGTTCTTATGCGGATGTTAATACTATTCTTTCTTTGCATCACCCTTACTTTCGAACTTACTTTTTACTCTAGAACACACATTACCTCTTTTGTTTTTAGCCGAAAACACCACTTTTACTTCATAACTCCCAGCCACCTTTTAAGTCTGTGTGAAAGGCCATGCACATATGGAATCACTGAAACCTTTTCAAAGAAAGAATGCGGTAACACGACTTCAACAATGCTGAGTGGCAACATGAAATGACTGTGCCATTCTTTACAAGCCTGGAATTGCTTGAGGCATAGTTCATGTAGCTTGTTAACAAGAAACTGTAGCTTCTTATCTACCAGTACTTGCAAAGTAAAATTTAAGCCCTTGCCTAGAGTCAAAGGCTTCTACTACTATTGAAGGCTTGACTTTTACTTCGGAAGTACCGGTAGATAACAAGCTACAGTTCCTTTATGTCAAGTTAGAAATTCTACCAGAACATGTGTGTTGGTCATTCACGCCCCGAGCTGGAAAACCGCTAATGAACTATGCCTAAAACCATTGCAGGCTTGTGAAGAATGGCATAGTCATTTCATGTTGCCGGTCAGCATTGTTGAAGTCGTGTTCCGCACAGTAAACATTGCCTTTCTTGAGCAAGTTGATCGGTTGAGAGAGGCCGGGTAGGTGCCTGCTCGCTGTGATGCTGGCGCCATGTGCTAGACTTAAGAAAATGCAGTATTAAAAATCCACGTGAGAGCCAATTTCTTCATTGCGCGAAGAAAGTTGTGTATCAGGTTCCTATGACATGAGGTCATGTGTACATAGTGCAGACTGCAATATGCGTTAACACGAGACTAAGGGAACACTTGTCAGTCTGAAAGCTGGCCCTAGTAAGCATTGGCTATGCTTTGTCAAGAACATGCGTGCTCACCTTGACTTTGAAGCACCGGCATATTGTTTAGGCATCGAAATCAAATCGCGAGAGAAATTGTGGAAGCGCACTGGATTGCAAAAATAAAGAAGGAAAAATGCATCAGTCATCCTTCTGTTTGACTGCTATATTCGCTCCTGTCTTTTCCATCTTAAGTGCTTGTTTAATGCGCATTGCTGTTTTTATGTTGAGCGGGTCGCGCTTATCCGTGGCATTTTATCACAAGTGTTGTTATATACGCTATTGATGTGTTGTGTTGACTGGATAGCACAGATCTGGGTTCTTAAGTAAATGGTTCTTCGAAAATAAAACCAGTTGTTAGAACGCGATCGTGCTTGTGTTGCTCCTTTTCTTCGTTCTTGTTTGTTTATGCACAAAACATTTTTTTTAAATGAATCTGTTCCACTTAGGCAGACTCGCAGTTTTGCTTCCTTTTTTTAAAGGTAATGACACGTATGGCTATCACATACATGTACAGTATGACCTTCATTCCAAAACAAAGTGAACAGCACTACCCTATGGGTCAGGTGCCTTGTTTCACACATTCTCCCAAACATTATTAGCGCGGGACGCTGAGGTTGGCAGGGAAACTGATTTATGGAGCAATATAATGTATTAAGTACTCAGCTCTTAATGTTTTCTCTGCTGTTTAAGCATCGTTGGGTCTTATAGTAAGAAAATACGGAATACAACATGCATAATTCACGACGCAACCCCTTTAGAAGTATTTAGTAGTCTGATTTATTATGGATTGCATATTTAGATTAGAAGAAGGATTTCATTCCACTGCAAGAATGGCATCATCCCAATAATTCTTGCATTTGGTGCTATATTTACTTTTATTTCAGTTGGAATGTAGATGCATCGACAGCGATATCACTTGACATGTCTTCGATTGACTGTTTCTCCAACTTAAGCAAACTCATATTCTGAAATGACCTTGTAGATGATACCAAGAACTTGCTCAGCAGGAGTATGTCTAACATTCACGAGATCTGAGGCTCTTGAACGCACATCTAAGAAAGCCTGGGGTGCCATGCTGCTCTGTCATTTAATCAGCAAGTTTCTGGAAATCATCTATACATTTTCTTGTGATGAATGTAAATTTGCTTGGACGGGAGAAACATGGAACTTGAAGAGGTGAATTATGCAGCATAAGAATGATCTCAGCAAGAAGCAGGCATCAAGAAGCATTGTTGCTCAACACGCATAAACCGTCAATTAAAGGAATTATTGGGATGATTTAAAATTCTGGTAGTGTAATGAAATTTGTTTTCTAATCTATATCTAAACTCCTTGATTATTCAGCCTACTACCACTACCTTAGCCAGAAACATTCATAGTCATTATGCTACCTATGCCAAATTATTCCGACCAATATTCAAGCCTTCATAAGCAGTTTTTTTTCACTGCCAATTCTCTGAGGGAGAAGAGGTGTCCTATTTCTCTCTACCTATTTCTCGTTCACTGTTCACTCTCAAACTGCATCAAGCTTGAGCAAGTTCCATGCTTAAAGCTGTGATTCCCTTTCCCTCTGCCATCTTTGACCAACCTGGTTAGCTAATAGGTAGAAAAACTGCAGAAGAAAGGTTGTGGCGCTGAGTTGGACTTGTGCCCCAAGGAACCTTTGCATGGTGGCTCGAGGAGCAACTGCTTGTGAACTGCTTGTGGCATGGAGTGGCTCAAGCTGTGATGAGTTCACTTTGTAAAATCCTGCTGGTTACTGCTGGCCCGTCTTTGCCAGAACAGGAATGAACTTTGGCAGTCTACAGTCTCGGTTTCTTCCTTGAGCGCCATGGCCATGTAAAGAAACCTTGTCTCGACAGGCTACATAAAAAAGGATAATTTTCTGAGCTATGTCTTTTTTCCTAAAAGAACCCATTAAAGTTGTATTTGTAACTTGGCGACACTTTCGGGTGATGCTAGCGGTACTTCATTGCACAATGCCACAATCATGACTGAGCTGTGGCCATTCTGAATGCAGCTTGCAACACGTGACAAGACTATATATACAAATGCAACCAAAATAGTAAACATTTGTTGTAGCTTCTGTATATGGCACTATTCGAATGAGACAATTGTAGCACTCTTCTCAGCTCAGTAAAGTTATTTCTAGTTATTTTACTTTTCATGAGGAAATTGCCATGAGCTTCTCTTGAAAAGTAAGTAAACATTCTTGCTTCAGTTTATTCTTCAAATTCTTGCATCACGAATGGATATCAGGAACCCATTTACACCACAGGCAGAGCTCCATATGTTTAAAACATTATAAATCAAAGACAATACCACAATTTTCATAATCGTGTCATGCTAGTATTATTGGTGACTATGGCTGCTTCAAGCAATTATTTTTCATTAAGGCGGAAAGCAGTTATCATCTCAAATTGTTTGCAGCAAGGGTGTACAATCCACAAAATCAATCAAAAAGGTCACGTGTTCACTATTCAAACATTTAGGATAGGTTACATACAACAGCTAATAAAGAATGCAAACTTGAAAATCTCACTGAAGAAGAAACCAGTTTCTGAATATGGAGCAAAATGCCACCAGCTCATGTGGAGTACACCCTTACTATGTACTCCAAGCGAAGAATGTTGTTACAGCAATGCTTGAACACTATATGAATGTAATAATCAACAACCTTAAGCAGAATCTTAACACCACTAAACAAATCGTGCTTCGAAGATTCCTGATCCGAAATTCTCAACCAATTGTTCTGGTGTTGTACGTGTTAAGCTTGTTGTGCGTTCTGAAATGCAAGCTCACAACATCTACAATTTCTCTAAAGGCAATATCAGCTTTGTCAAGATAGGTATGACGTGCAGATAAAGTGGATAATGCATGACATCATGAACACTCAGATGTGTTTACCATTGGGCTCACTCTTGCAGCCATGAAATTATGATGCAGACACATTTTACGTTGAAACCGGTTTTGTGGAGTACTGCATGCTTCCCAGGCTTCTCCAGTTGTGAGAGCCGTCTCCCCTACACAAATGAATGATGAGGAATAAAAAAAGAATTTCACCATGCAACAATATGTTGGTCATTTGCTAGTATGCAGCAGGCTTTTTGACTCCTAGCTTGCCTCACACAAATCTACCATGCACAGTATTTGCTTTGCCCAAGCATCAGCCACTTTATGATGCAATGTGTACAGAGCCCTTGCTCTTAGTTTTTCTGCTTTGGAAACAGTTACCGTGTGTTCAGCTGGCATCGAGAAAGGGGACATAAAATACTATGTGCACCACTGATCTCTACTATGTTTTGCTGGATGCCGCTTCGCTTCCCACAGAGCCAGGGGTAGATGAAGCCAGCAGAAATGCAGTGCCGTGCAGCGGCTTGTCCCAAAAGTAGGGCATACGCTGCACTTACTAGTGTGTGCCGTTGCACAATATTTCTGCCATAAAATTTTTCTTCGTGGTTTTCCACACCTAGGCGATGTCTCCACATGTCTGGTGAGAGCTGTTACGATGTTCTGAACCCGTACGTGATAAGTTTTTCTTACAGAAAGCATTTTCTGATTGACAAGTGTTTTCAGCACGCGCCACTCATGTTAGCGATGCTGTCAGTGCTGTGATGGAAAATTCTGGACGTCTTCTCGAAATACTTCTCTGGACTGCTTCGGTAGCTTGCGGCACAAAGGGCAAGCATTATAGCAGAAGAAATGCCGCACTCCTGTGCAGGTGAAATGCCACAGCAAAGTCGTGAAGTACCAACTTCTGGGACAAGGTGGCTTCAGTCGAAGGCGCTCAATGCGCTATCCAGCCCCCCATAGTAGAGCTCAGTGGTGTTCAACTTGTTATACTAGCTTTGCTATCTAGTCAGAACATTCGAAACAGCTCCCACCTTACTTTTCTCAACATGAAAACCGAAAGTTGCATCACTGTATTGATTCTATGGCTTTAGTTTTCTAAGCGAACTGCCTGCATATTCTAGCATGTTGTTAAAAAATATAGTTGGCACATTTTTACTGTTACAAGACAGGTTAGTTGGCTGACAGAAATGTGAAACATGTTACCAGCGCTCTGATAGGATGCAAGAAGCAGAATTGAAATTTACTTGGCACAGGGGCTACAGCAGCTCTATGGTTACTGTATGCTCTAGTGTTGTTTCAAGTAAAAGTTAAGTTTTTATGCTGTATTTCTACTTATTCTGAACCATCAAACTGCACAATCAATGTTCCAAGTTTATACAGTCTTGGCGTTTGATTGCCCATGTGATTTATTTCCTATGAACACAGGCAGTAATCCCTCTATAATAAGCAAAATGAGTTATAAAAAGAAAAGCCGTGATAATAGTCCACAATTGCCGAGGGCAGAAGTAATGGCTGATAGCACTTAATTGAAGCTACATAAATATTCAGTTTTCTCACAGCTTGTTCAGCAAGTAATAAAGAGGTATGCTGTGCACCTTTGCATGACCAATGCAATCTGGTTGAGAGACTGTGCACTGAGTCTGCCTTGGTTGTGTTCGGCAATTTGACTTTGGTATTTTGCTATACATAATTCCTTGGGTATTCGTAGCTTACTTTGCGATAAAATGGAACTTGGAGCAGTGGTCATCTATACATAAATATTTGCACATAAATAATGCAACCACAATGACAGCATGATGAGGGGGGGCAATATGAGACTCTCAGAAAACGAAAAAAAAATATTACGATTATAATGTGACGTGATGCCACAAGAAAACAAAGCAATGCATAGAAGCAGATGGCGCTTCCATGCCACCTAAGATTATTTACTAAATAGGCAGCGCTTCAGAAGTGCCCGCGACACAATTGAACAAGGCAAAGCTGCGTTTGCTCCACACGCAGTAGCGATCACAGCATTGTTGCCAAGTGGTTTAGATCGCCGCAGTTTAAGTTTCCAGAAAATGTACAGAAGAACAATCTGCTTTATAGTCTTAAAGAATATAACATGAAGTACATTACAAGGCCAGAAACATTCCTAGAAAAGTTGCCTTATATTTGCTTAAATCGGCAAGCAGCATCGCTTGTTTTACATAAAATAAATTTTCATGATACCGCAGTGTGCAGGGTTTTATAGACAAAGTGAAAAACATTCAGCCCATATACCACACTATGACGGTATGCAATAATTGTAATCTCATAATCTAAAAGGTGTAGCTGATTTTACAAAAGTTGACATTCTTCAATCTGAGCCCTGTAAATTTTAACACGCAGGGGCACCCCTTGGTAAGCAATAGGGATGTAATGTGTATGCATACAAGCATTACCCCATGCATTTGTACCACATCGCCCAAAAGAAATCAATTTTCCCGTCCAAGTCTGCCTCATGCAAGACTGGAATTAAAGCATAAATTATACAGTCATCCAAACAATAACACTTCATTTTCACATATGAAATTCATATAAATAGATCTCTCTTGATGCCAGCCTCCTGGAATCCTGAACCTTGCTGCATGCTTTAGAGAAATTATAGTAGTAGCACTTTACTCAGAAGTTATTTAGGGCTACAGGGCTGCAGTGTTGCAGAACACACCTACAAATGCCGCATTTCATGCGTAACAACTTGGTTGATTTGCTTGAGCAACGTATCATGAGCAAGTTAACAGTCCTTCCTGATTAGCCTTTTTGCTTGCTAGACCACACTCAAATGTCATCAGTATATTAACTTGGAGAAACAAATCTGGCTTATACGGGTGTCCCAACACACAAGGTTTGAAAATATGCAAATGCTACGTATCTGGGCACAACCAAGGTAAAGTTTGCCATCACCTGGAAATACTCACTTTTTGCATTCTGCCTAATTGCATAATTAAGTGTAAATTATTTAATCAACTTCTCACATATTATAATCACATGAAATACGTGCTACATGAAAGTTTTTCTGAGCGTGAAAGAAAGCCACCAATACACGCAAAGAGCCTCGAGCGGCCATTCATGCGGCAATTTTATGTGTATTCGCGAGCTTCTTTCCCGCTCGGAAGAACACTTTATGTAGCACTTTTTGCACAACAGGATGCTGTATCGGGAGTTCATGGTGTTCTACAATTTCCTCATTTACACTTTCATCTCATTAGAGTAATTGAGAGGTTGATTAATTAAGACTAATGATCTAATTAGGCAGAATGCAAAGAATATTCTCAGTATCTCCAAGCAATGGCAAACGTAATAATAACTTGGTTTGTCCAGCTACGTGGCATCTTTATTTAAAAAATATTCATGCATCATAGTTGGGACACTCTGTATATTACAGCTTCACATATTGCTACAGCTGTGTGTTGTAACATTCAAAGGGTGCTTGTCCACCAGCACTCCAATGTCACTAACAGTGATCACCTACACAGCTAAGTGGATTGCCATGATGCAGGTTGGTAGTAAATGCTGAGAGAAACAAATCCACTTACTTTGAAGGCAACATATTGCGGTAACTTGGAAGACATGGCCTCATGGCAGGCAGCAGATCTCTTCTCAGCTCCAGCAGGACACCAGCAACTAGTCTTTCAGTAAAAGAAAATATTGAATCAGTAATGTTATGTTACCCTTGCTCTTGCTAAGCATCAGCACAATCATCTGATTTTCACGCATATCTACTTTCTGCTAAGCAGTTTCAACTGAAGGATTTATAAAATACAGTCTATATTGATTGCATTTGCTTCTCTGGCATGTACAATTTTTTTGCAACTGATACATTTACAGCTAGCTACACGACACGAACGCTTGGATTGCCCAGACATCATTAGAAGCAAAACGTCTTGCTGCACCACAAGCAGTTGCACAAGGAAAGACACAGCAGAGCTAACAATTGTTTTTTTTTTTTGGTAACTATAATGAAATGCATGCAAACAAGGAGGCAACTATCGCACGTATAGTGACAGTACAAGCGTCAATAGGAATTATGTGCGCAACTGAATGCACTCTTATTCTAAGTTTTAAAGCGCATGAGCAATAGGTTATACGCGCCACACAAAAATTTCGATCGCGCTACCATGGAGATCGATGTGAAATTATGTGATCCTTTTTCCCACCTCACGCGCCAATTTTTGCCTATGACGCTGTTTACTGGCCTTTTGAAAAACAAATAGTTCAGTTCGCGACGCCAGCTTACCACACATCATCTAAACAGCTACCTATGCAAACCGAACAAATAGAATTACAACGGGCTTACTTATACGTACGCGTACGCGCAGCGTGCGTACACTGTTGAACATCGTTGAGGGCAGGCTATCCCGTATCCAAGCGCATACGTGCACCCGTAGACAGGACTTCGATGCCGCAGCGTCCAGAGTTTTGTAGCGAAGGGACACATTCCGTTCAAACATCCCCGCGCTCTGACGGCACTTGACGAGCACAGAGCGTACACACACGCGACACATTCGGAACTTTGCCAGTCCTAACATGCCGAGAGTCAAGCAGCCTAACCATCCATCGCGTCTGTTCTTCGCTCACGATGCGTCAATCTCTGTTCCATAGGGCCTTGCTCCACTCTTGAGTACAAAATCAAGACATATTTACGGTAAACTAACAAACTGTACAACAAAAAAGATAAACCGCTGGCTACACAATGCAGCTTCGTCACCGCTCGTCTTGTTACATCCTCCGAGATCGGAAGCGCCGCGCGTGGTTCCACCTGGTGCTGGAGCGCGGAGAACAAAAAAATCGGTTTCGTTTTCCCATTTATGCAGTAGTTGTTGGAAGAGTAAAATGATTGCTTGACAAATAATTGAACTCTGGAAGAGGAGATCGCTTTCTCTGCCACAGGGCATTGTATACATGATACATTGCCAAGAGATATCTCTTTGTATACATTGTATACAAGAGATAGAGAAAGCAAGGAGAGGAAAGGCAGATAAGTCAACCAGACGAGAGTCCGGTGAGCGTTGCAATGCGTGCTAGAGTGTACGATGCGTCCATAAGCTCTAGTATAGTGTTAATTTGGACTGGCTGGTGCATGTAATGAACGGGCAAATAGTGAGTTGTGCCATTACTTTACCCCACGGATAAAGCTCAGTAATAAATGGTGTTACATGTCGGGTTAAAAAGAAATAAAGGTTGAATCATTATGCCAACTCGGGAACAGGGCGTTTTTTTTCTTTTTCTTTCTT
>NC_051162.1:116098202-116195485 GCF_013339745.2 Dermacentor silvarum
AAGCCAGCAGAAATGCAGTGCCGTGCAGCGGCTTGTCCCAAAAGTAGGGCATACGCTGCACTTACTAGTGTGTGCCGTTGCACAATATTTCTGCCATAAAATTTTTCTTCGTGGTTTTCCACACCTAGGCGATGTCTCCACATGTCTGGTGAGAGCTGTTACGATGTTCTGAACCCGTACGTGATAAGTTTTTCTTACAGAAAGCATTTTCTGATTGACAAGTGTTTTCAGCACGCGCCACTCATGTTAGCGATGCTGTCAGTGCTGTGATGGAAAATTCTGGACGTCTTCTCGAAATACTTCTCTGGACTGCTTCGGTAGCTTGCGGCACAAAGGGCAAGCATTATAGCAGAAGAAATGCCGCACTCCTGTGCAGGTGAAATGCCACAGCAAAGTCGTGAAGTACCAACTTCTGGGACAATGGCTTCAGTCGAAGGCGCTCAATGCGCTATCCAGCCCCCCATAGTAGAGCTCAGTGGTGTTCAACTTGTTATACTAGCTTTGCTATCTAGTCAGAACATTCGAAACAGCTCCCACCCTTACTTTTCTCAACATGAAAACCGAAAGTTGCATCACTGTATTGATTCTATGGCTTTAGTTTTCTAAGCGAACTGCCTGCATATTCTAGCATGTTGTTAAAAAATATAGTTGGCACATTTTTACTGTTACAAGACAGGTTAGTTGGCTGACAGAAATGTGAAACATGTTACCAGCGCTCTGATAGGATGCAAAAAGCAGAATTGAAATTTACTTGGCACAGGGGCTACAGCTCTATTGTTGCTCTATTGTTGTTTCAAGTAAAAGTTAAGTGTTTATGCTGTATTTCTACTTATTCTGAACCATCAAACTGCACAATCAATGTTCCAAGTTTATACAGTCTTGGCGTTTGATTGCCCATGTGATTTATTTCCTATGAACACAGGCAGTAATCCCTCTATAATAAGCAAAATGAGTTATAAAAAGAAAAGCCGTGATAATAGTCCACAATTGCCGAGGGCAGATGTAATGGCTGACAGCACTTAATTGAAGCAAACATAAATATTCAATTTTCTCACAGCTTGTTCAGCAAGTAATAAAGAGGTATGCTGTGCACCTTTGCATGACCAATGCAATCTGGTTTGAGACTGTGCACTGAGTCTGCTTGGTTGTGTTCGGCAATTTGACTTTGGTATTTTGCTATACATAATTCCTTGGGTATTCGTAGCTTACTTTGCGATAAAATGGAACTTGGAGCAGTGGTCATCTATACATAAATATTTGCACATAAATAATGCAACCACAATTACAGCATGATGAGGGGGGGCAATATGAGACTCTCAGAAAACGAAAAAAAAATATCACGATTATAATGTGACGTGATGCCACAAGAAAACAAAGCAATGCATAGAAGCAGATGGCGCTTCCATGCCACTAAGATTATTTACTAAATAGGCAGCGCTTCAGAAGTGCCCGCGACACAATTGAACAAGGCAAAGCTGCGTTTGCTCCACACGCAGTAGCGATCACAGCATTGTTGCCAAGTGGTTTAGATCGCCGCAGTTTAAGTTTCCAGAAAATGTACAGAAGAACAATCTGCTTTATAGTCTTAAAGAATATAACATGAAGTACATTACAAGGCCAGAAACATTCCTAGAAAAGTTGCCTTATATTTGCTTAAATCGGCAAGCAGCATGGCTTGTTTTACATAAAATAAATTTTCATGATACCGCAGTGTGCAGGGTTTTATAGACAAAGTGAAAAACATTCAGCCCATATACCACACTATGACGGTATGCAATAATTGTAATCTCATAATCTAAAAGGTGTAGCTGATTTTACAAAAGTTGACATTCTTCAATCTGAGCCCTGTAAATTTTAACACGCAGGGGCACCCCTTGGTTAAGCAATAGGGATGTAATGTGTATGCATACAAGCATTACCCCATGCATTTGTACCACATCGCCCAAAAGAAATCAATTTTCCCGTCCAAGTCTGCCTCATGCAAGACTGGAATTAAAGCATAAAATTATACAGTCATCCAAACAATAACACTTCATTTTCACATATGAAATTCATATAAATAGATCTCTCTTGATGCCAGCCTCCTGGAATCCTGAACCTTGCTGCATGCTTTAGAGAAATTATAGTAGTAGCACTTTACTCAGAAGTTATTTAGGGCTACAGGGCTGCAGTGTTGCAGAACACACCTACAAATGCCGCATTTCATGCGTAACAACTTGGTTGATTTGCTTGAACAACCTATCAAGAGCAAATTAAAATTCCTTCCTGTTTAGCATTTTTGCCTGCTAGACCACAATCGAATGTCATCAGTATATTAACTTGGAGAAACAAATCTGGCTTATACGGGGTGTCCCAACACACAAAGGTTTGAAAATATGCAAATGCTACGTATCTGGGCACAACCAAGGTAAAGTTTGCCATCACCTGGAAATACTCACTTTTTTGCATTCTGCCTAATTGCATAATTAAGTGTAAATTATTTAATCAACTTCTCAAATATTATAATCACATGAAATACGTGCTACATGAAAGTTTTTCTGAGCGTGAAAGAAAGCCACCAATACACGCAAAGAGCCTCGAGCGGCCATTCATGCGGCAATTTTATGTGTATTCGCGAGCTTCTTTCCCGCTCGGAAGAACACTTTTATGTAGCACTTTTTGCACAACAGGATGCTGTATCGGGAGTTCATGGTGTTCTACAATTTCCTCATTTACACTTTTCATCTCATTAGAGTAATTGAGAGGTTGATTAATTAAGACTAATGATCTAATTAGGCAGAATGCAAAGAATATTCTCAGTATCTCCAAGCAATGGCAAACGTAATAATAACTTGGTTTTGTCCAGCTACGTGGCATCTTTATTTAAAAAAATATTCATGCATCATAGTTGGGACACTCTGTATATTAACAGCTTCACATATTGCTACAGCTGTGTGTTGTAACATTCAAAGGGTGCTTGTCCACCAGCACTCCAATGTCACTAACAGTGATCACCTACACAGCTAAGTGGATTGCCATGATGCAGGTTGGTAGTAAAATGCTGAGAGAAACAAATCCACTTACTTTGAAGGCAACACTATTGCGGTAACTTGGAAGACATGGCCTCATGGCAGGCAGCAGATCTCTTCTCAGCTCCAGCAGGACACCAGCAACTAGTCTTTCAGTAAAAGAAAATATTGAATCAGTAATGTTATGTTACCTTGCTCTTGCTAAGCATCAGCACAATCATCTGATTTTCACGCATATCTACTTTCTGCTTAAGCAGTTCAACTGAAGGATTTATAAAATACAGTCTATATTGATTGCATTTGCTTCTCTGGCATGTACAATTTTTTTGCAACTGATACATTTACAGCTAGCTACACGACACGAACGCTTGGATTGCCCAGACATCATTAGAAGCAAAACGTCTTGCTGCACCACAAGCAGTTGCACCAAGGAAAGACACAGCAGAGCTAACAATTGTTTTTTTTTTTTGGTAACTATAATGAAAATGCATGCAAACAAGGAGGCAACTATCGCACGTATAGTGACAGTACAAGCGTCAATAGGAATTATGTGCGCAACTGAATGCACTCTTATTCTAAGTTTTTAAAGCGCATGAGCAATAGGTTATACGCGCCACACAAAAAATTTCGATCGCGCTACCATGGAGATCGATGTGAAATTATGTGATCCTTTTTCCCACTCACGCGCCAATTTTTGCCCTATGACGCTGTTTACTGGCCTTTTGAAAAACAAATAGTTCAGTTCGCGACGCCAGCTTACCACACATCATCTAAACAGCTACACTATGCAAACCGAACAAATAGAATTACAACGGGCTTACCTTATACGTACGCGTACGCGCAGCGTGCGTACACTGTTGAACATCCGTTGAGGGCAGGCTATCCCGTATCCAAGCGCATACGTGCACCCGTAGACAGGACTTCGATGCCGCAGCGTCCAGAGTTTTGTAGACGAAGGGACACATTCCGTTCAAACATCCCCGCGCTCTGACGGCACTTGACGAGCACAGAAGCGTACACCACACCGCGACAAATTCGGAACTTTGCCAGTCCTAACATGCCGAGAGTCGTACAGCCGAGAGTCAAGCAGCCTAACCATCCATCGCGTCTGTTCTTCGCTCACGATGCGTCAATCTCTGTTCCATAGGGCCTTGCTCCACTCTTGAGTACAAATCAAGACAAATTTACGGTAAACTAACAAACTATACAACATAAAAAGATAAACCGGCTGGCTACACAATGCAGCTTCGTCAACCGCTCGTCTTGTTACATCCTCCGAGATCGGAAGCGCCGCGCGTGGTTCCACCTGGTGCTGGGAGAGCGGAGAACAAAACAAAATCGGTTTCGTTTTCCCATTTATGCAGTAGTTGTTGGAAGAGTAAAATGATTGCTTGACAAATAATTGAACTCTGGAAGAGGAGATCGCTTTCTCTGCCACAGGGCATTGTATACATTGTATACAAAGAGATAGAGAAAGCAAGGAGAGAAAGGCAGAGAAGTCAACCAGACGAGAGTCCGGTGAGCGTTGCAATGCCGTGCTAGAGTGTAATGCGATGCGTCAATAAGCTCTAGTATAGTGTTAATTTGGACTGGCTGGTGCATGTAATGAACGGGCAAATAATGAGTTGTGCCATTACTTTTACCCACGGATAAAGCTCATGTAATAAATGGTGTTACATGTCGGGTTAAAGAAGAAATAAAGGTTGAATCATTATGCCAACTCAAGACAGGGCGTTTTTTTCTTTTCTTTTTCTTTCTTTCTTTCCTTTTGACAGTACACACAGTGCTATATCCCTCATCTTCGATCACCTTCCCGTAGTTTGCACACGTATTGGTGCGTGTTCGATGCCGCAGCGTGCAAAGTTTTGCAGCCGAGTGAAACACATTCCGCGCAAGTATACCCGCGCTATGACGGCAGATGACGAGCACACAAACATACACCACACAGCGACAAATTCAGAACTTTGCCCATTCAAACATGCCGAGAGTCAAGCAGCCTAACCATCCATCGTTTCTGTTCTTCACTCACAATGCGTCCATCTGTTATTGTACAGCAGAATTCCGTACAAGAAAGTGTGCGCTCGCCGTTCTTGTTTCAAGATGAAGCTCTAAATGATACATGATGATATACATTAATGGCATAGCATTAAATATTAATTCAACAGTTTGCCTTTTTGCCGATGATTGTGTGATTTACAGAGAGATATATGGCTAGCCCTAACGACACTATAACACTGCAATCTGACCTTAATAAACTAACGGAATGGTGCTGCAAATGGCAGATGCAAATTAACACAGAAAAGACCAATCACCTGAACTTCACTTCCGTTCCAAAGTCTCAAACTAATACTTATATTTTAAACAATAGCATAGTAAACTCAGTTACACCGGCTAAATACCTCGGTGTCTACATAAATTCTAGCTTAACATGGACTGACCATGTAAAATATATCACAACTAAAGCGCAAAAGAAACTTGGCTTTCTGAAGCGACGCTTGCATCTGGCCGACAGGGACACCAGGCTTCAAGCGTACACTTTCTTCGTGCGTCCCTCCCTGGAATATGCATCAGTCATTTGGCATCCCTACCAGATCGCCCTTACCAATCTACTCGAAGCCGTCCAGAATAAAGCAGCGCGATTCATCATGTCATCCTACTCCCGATTTCAAAGCGTTTCATCTTTGAAACAAACACTCAACATGCCGCCACTCGCAATGCGCAGAAAATTCGCCAGATTATGCTTTTTTCACACACTGTATCACAGCAACTCATCATTTGCCCGGTCACACATTTTACCGTCACCTCATACTTCACATCGCATCGATCATGCCTACAAAGTTAACCCTATCTTTGCCCGGACGGAAAAGTCCAACAATTCGCCGTTAACCTTGTCAATAAAAGAATAGAATCAGTTACCCTCCAGAATTGCCACGATAACACAGTCTTCCTTATTTTATTCAGCATTACTAACGTATTTACAATCCTAGCACTTTTAGTAACATTTTTCTCTCCCAGAGCACTTATTCGCTTTCGCTATTTTGTTCTTGCTTCGTTGAGTGTGAATTTTGTAAGAATATTTACCTTGTTAATATGTTTCACGACTTGCTGTACCCCAAAGTGCTGTATTTACCACCTGCGATGCTCCTTCATTTGTGAAAATTGTGTTCTGCTTTATGTCCCCCCCCCCCTATGTAATGCCCCTGTGGGCCCTTAGGGTATCTAAATAAATAAATAAGAATAAATGCTTGCGATTACATCTTACCGCAAAAATTGACAACACTGTCAACAATTGAACAGTGCAGAATATGCGTAATGGGGGTGTGTCAATGAATGGCAGTTGACAGAGATATTTTGCAAATACTATGGGGCAATTGAAACCAAATACTGTACAGTTCAGTAAAACCCTTCCACTCCTGAGTTAATTCTTTCTCTCCGTCTAAAATTTCATCTATAGCCGCAGTACTTGGATACGGCCGCCAGTTCTCTTCGCGGCCATTTCTTGTTAAATGTAAACGCAATCGTGGTCATTATACTGCGTTTCGGTACTGATTTAGAGTGCGCACCATTTTTGCATAGCGCACCAATGTAATTGCCAATGCACCAGCACCTGAACGGCGCAGGTTTGTTTCCGTTCTCATGTATGGCCAACGCTCTTCGTTCACTAAAACTTTATATATATATATATAGTGCTGACACCAAATAAACGTCAGTACAAACACAGGCGCCATTTGCATTGCAAAAAAATATTCTTAGAGGAAACTTTGTGAGTACAAGCGTTCACGCAGACAGCGTGTATAGTTTTCCTTGCAAAAATACGGATGATCGCATAACAAAAATACAGAATTCTGTCTGTTTCGTACAGAACAGTGTAGTCACCGTATTATTACGGAAAAATGACCGTAAAGCTTAAAACGGGGAGCACTTTCCGTATTTTAACGGAAATTTTGCTGTATTTCTGAAAATGAGATATTTTCCGTATTCTTACTGCAATTTTTCCGTATTTATTACGGAAAAATGTCCGTAAAACTGAAAACGGGGAGCACTTTCCGTATTTTAACGGAAATTTTGCTGTATTTCTGAAAATTAGATATTTTCCGTATTCTTACTGCAATTTTTCCGTATAATGACGGAAATACTCCGTATATTGACGGAAATTTTTTACAGTGCAGATCTCGTATTTTCTTTTTCTGTTCCGCAGTATTGTGGAGCTGAAAGCGCCAGCAAGCACGTAAGGACTTATCTAATCTGCGCAGCTTAACTGGGATGGCGGCAGATTAGGTAACAAGACTGTGTCAATCATAGGATTTTCTAATAAGCACCGAGCCTGTAAGCAGTTCAGTTGTTGTTGGAGCAATGTTTTTATCGACGTCGTAATTCCCCTCCCTGGGCAGGGCGTATGCCAGTGCGTAGGTGTATGTAAAAGCAATCATAAATAAAATTAAATATAACGCGGCTTGTCGGAACCAGTATTAGGTGAGCGTTAGCGCTTTCGCCGAATAGTGATCTCTAATAATCCCAAGAAACGGTTATAATTGGAACTTTTTGCCGCGTTAGGCATACCTTTTGCTAATGGCGGACAGTGTTTTTTTATGCTTCTTTCACATACAGTTCGCATGATTCGCTAGGAAAGGTACGGGGTAAAATAATTTAGAGCCTTACAAATTAATAACGGTATAGATCAGTCAACAGGGCGTTTCAGCGAACACTTTAAAAAATTGTTAAACGTTGCCTGTGGCAGATCGTACAATTCCAGTTCATGAGCTGGTCTGCTCGAAGAGGCGGACATTACTTGCACAAAAAACTAAATGCATAATCGACTAATTAACAAAAATTCACAAATTAATTGTTTATCTAATTTAGAAATTTAGAAATTATAGCCGTGGAGAAATTATAGCCGTGGAGTTTGTAAGCCAATTATAGCAAATTTAGAAATTATAGCCGTGGAGTTTGTAAGGCCGATCCCCTTGGAACAAATTCTCAGGATGACACCAGTTTCGAGATATAAATTCCCAAACTTTGCAGAGAAATGTACAGGCATTCCAGGTATGCAAGGCAATACTTAATTCACATTTCTTAGTACAACGTTTGAAAGCGTGAAAATTGTGCACTCTTTCTTGGTTTGCTTTTCATATACGAGGCGCCGCCGCATTCTGGCATTCGCCGCAGCACGCGAGTGGTTGGGGAACTCAGCTAACAGCTTCATTTTAAAATTATTTGTGCACTCAACCTGCCGTTTGATCAGCTAACAAACTCATTAGTATCGCTGACGTACACATTTCTTCTGGGACTTCGGGAATTTAATTTTTGTCTGGAGACCACAAACCAAACGAATATTAGCTTGCTTCCCTTTGCTTGAAAAACTATTATTATTGTTAATAATATTATTATTATTATCATCATTGTTTGATTTGAAAACATATATACATTTGACAGGAAAGGGAAAGCAATTAGCTAAAACCCAATGAAAGCGACGCAAGCACTGGAAATGAGAAGATGGATTCAAAGCGAAAAATAACTGATCTGTGGTTATTTCCTTTTCCTTTTGTTTAAAAGATACTGCGTTCATTAAAAAGTCCAAGCGCGAAGGGTTAAACAAAAGGAAGCTTCAAATGTAATGATTACATGGAAAGAATTATAAAAGCCGAAAAAGGCAGAGCAAACGCTATCTTACAACTAATGCGTACCATCACAATTAGTAACAGCATAAGAAATTCAGTAGTACCTTTGGAAAATGTGTGGCAACATGCGAGGTTCGGGTAATGTTATTGCAGTCCTAAACTGCTCGTTGAAATAAGTATCCTTAAACGCATTAGTTCTGGCGAAATAAGATATCAACATGTAGTTCTGCTCATGACCTGTTTTAAACGTGCTTAGTAGGTTTGCATGAGATAAAGGCGAACTTCTTTACTTAGAATTGAATAAAGAGTGTAGAGCGGTTATTAGGGCTACTTTTCCTCTTACTTGAAGAAACACATGTGTCATTCTGCTTCCTTCTTCGAAAGACCTGAAGAGTTAGGCTGAAGATTGCACAAAACACTGTTGCGCATCGAGCCCGAATCCTTTATCAATATACTTTGAAACTAGTCTTCCGCGCATATTTCTGCAAGGTACGCAAATACATGTCATAGCACTTTTAAAAACCCATGTTTTACTACCTTTCTGCAGCGAGTTCACACGCTAACGCAAAAGTATACCGCATAGGCCGAATCGCATGCGAGAAATTTGTCGCACCAAAGATAATGCACAGGGTATCAGTGGCCCTAGAGGAGCGCTACGAATCAATTACAACAATTTAGGATACTCTAATGTGGCTCCATTGCACACCAAGAATGTTCTTGCGTTACAACCTTAACGGAATACTGCAGCCTTGGACAGTATTCGAACCTGTGACCTCGTGTTCAGCAGTAGAACACTATTGCTGCTTATCTTCTGCGATGAATTTGCGGTGAGGTCGTCCTCCGGATCCTTCCCTTTGCTTTTGCTGGTGAACTATTCGTATTCTTGCAGCAGCAGTATTAGGTCAACCGCGTGCAAGTCGAGGTCACTCATCCTCAAGCGAAATGGCGTTGGCCCGGGGTTCTTGGGGAGAGAAAGCCTTAGCACCTTACAAAACTGCGGGAAACGACAGGTGCCCCGTAGTATAGAGGCAGTGTCGTTAGCTATGCGCTTCGTGCAGTTCAAGTAGGGGTTCGCGCTACCCCGTTTCGGTGTCTACATGATTGAGGAGGGACGTTATCAGGCCGCTTTGAAAGGAGCCCCGTCTTCATCACGCACACATTGTGCGCCAGGACGCATCAAAAGGCGCAGCGGGAGATCTGTGCTCATCCTTTCTCATCCGTTGACGTAACGACAGCAACAAAATATGTTTTAAAAAATCATACTATGGAGTTCAGCGTACCATAGCAGCTCACGGTTTACTATTGAATCCGTAGTGTGTGTGTGTGTGTGTGTGTGAGGGGGGGGGGGGGGATCATTTCGACCACCCGAGGTGTCTGAAAGGACGCCTAAAACTACAAAAGCGTTTTTTTTTTCATTTCACCCTCCTCGAAACGTGGCCATGGCGGCCAGACATCGAGCCTACGACATTGCTCTGAACATGCAGATCGCTATAGTCGTTGAGTCACAGTGGAGGTACGCTGAATCTCAATTGCTAATGGTAAAAGATTGGCAGTGCCGTCCAAAGGGGCTATTGCATTGAAAGCGAGAGAGCAATTAAGCGCTGCCCTGAAGGCCTCTTCGTACGTTGGAGTGATAAGCAATGCCGCCAGGGGCAATGCAGATGTCGCTGCCGCTAGAGAGCCTTCACGAACACGCACGCTGAAGTGTTCACCGTAGGCGCGCCATGAAAGGCGCGCATGAGGGCTCCCTGCGCACCACAGTTAATGGTGCATGAGATGAGACCGAAGGAAGACCGTCGGCATCTATAAGCACTCATAGAATTTGATTAGGTATACATTAGGTCGTTATAGAGTGCTCTGGCTGCTCTGGCGGTGTGCGTTACATTCGGCTGCTTGAAGTCGCAGGTGTTTTTCAGGGCACCTTCTCGAGCTCAGTGCGCTCGGAGGTGCTCTCACCTTTGGTGTGAAAGCGCCACCTAGATCTCGAGGAGTTCCCATCACGTGACTTTGCGAAGCTTCCGTCGTTGGCGTGGCGTCAGCCGTGGTGGTGCCTGGGCGCCTGGGCACCTTCTTTTTTTTTACACCAGAAGACGCGCTAACAATTGTTTCCTCTTCCGGCCTATACTATTTCTCTGGCGATTGCAGCTGCACTTTCCGCTCGGTCAAGCTTTCTGGCTCTGAATCGTTGAAATCCGAGTCTTTTACGGCGGTATAGCGACCAGTCAGATGTATCGCTGCCTTGACGTTTACTGTCCGTATACCGCTCAGACAAGTGTATTGTCGCACAGTTGCCAAGCAGAAAGACTAATATGCGCTCGTACAACTCTTATGCCTGCCGGAGTAAGCAGGATGCTGCCCTGGATTCGGCAGAGCCGAGTGTGGAGCGGATAGTGACAGTGCCTCCACGTTACTCAATCACGCTTGCAGCCAAGTACACAGTGTGACCCTGGAAACCCTTTTACAGCTGAGCTGTTGGCCTGTTGTTGGTCGGCATTTTTCGTGGCGTGCTCACCCAAAAAACTGCTGCTGGAAATGGGGCTTGTGTTTGAGTTTTCACGTAATGCAATTGTGTTTTCACGTACACGCGTATTACCATCCGATGCTATCATGTCTGCAGGTTGTGTGTAAGTTGTACACTTCACGACTTTTCTTACACATCTTAGTTTGCGAAATTTAATCACTTGAATAACGCACTTGCGCTAGGCAGAGGGCATACAAGAGTCAGGATGTGCACTTGTGTTAACGATAACGGCGAAGTTTGTCTACCGTCCGCACCAGTTTCACTGACTTCACCGACTGAACGTCCGCTTTCACAGGGTGGTATGGAGGCGGAATTTTCCTTAACTCCCACTCACTAATAACCTTACCTAACCGTAGTGAATATGTAGCCCAAACCATTGAGCTGCTATTTCAGCACGTTGATTTTACACATTGGAGCTTCAACGGCGAATCATCGGCTAAGCCTACCTTTACCTGTTAAGTGACCGAAGAGGGTAATATTTCGGTACATTTTCTCGATAAAAGAATTACCACGTGCTGCAAGCAGCGGTCGCTTCCTCGTGTTTAACATTTTTATCGAAATATTTAAAAGCAACTGATAGCTTCAACCAAAATACAGCCTTGTATCAGTCACAAACATTACTTCTGCTATTTAAATTCGACGCCTTCTTTCAGAACTTAACGTCCATACCAGAGCGCGTAAGACACTTATGCATGCCTGAGAAATTGCATTTGAAAATTGAGGTGGCTCCCACGTTAGCGCTCTCTTTTGAAGCCAGTCTAATTTGGCAAAAGAAAAGTGCTCGCTCTGCAGTTTACGCAAGTGCCCATCTGGGAAGCACTAAATTGACGTCGGTGGTCACTTACGAAGTGTACATCCTGCAGGAAATAACGTGAAATGATTTCAACACTTCAGTCGAAATTGAAAACGATCTTTTTCTCTTCAGCTCCATCGAATTCGGATCCCGTCAACTAAGTCAGCTCTGTGTCGGCTCCTTGACATTCACTGAATGGCACATATTGAGTGTTTGCTTGAAATATATATCCACATCTGTAAGTTTCCCCTGCTGCCGCTCAAACCACTCAGGCGCATGTCAAGATGGTTACGCAACAGCTTCTGTGTCTAGTGGTCGCTTTCATTTGTGCATTGCATGGCCGTTTTATCAAGATGAACTGATGTCCCTCACGATATAGCATGCAATAGATTGCGAGGCACATTTCGTTATCATCTTTATCAGCATCTAGCTCGGTCGTCGGTATTCTAGTATACCAGCTGTTGTCTTGTTATTGTTTAACATGTTTAACATCTTTCATGATCTTTGAAGGATACTCTTTGTAAGGATGTTCTTTGTCCCTTGGGCAGCGAAACTACAGTTCTATGTGAAACAACACTGCAATTCTGCGCTCATTTCGGAGAACGATTATCGCTAAACTAATGGTGGATCGATGATTCCTACGAAGTGGACAGGTCTTGACTGTAGATAGACAATCTCAAGAAAATGCTACAAGACCAGGTAACAGTCACTGCCACTCCGAAAACAAAAACAAGAGAATTGCATAAATCGGTGTTGGTGGCTCGAGTCTTTCACGCAGAATAAGAAACGTTCACAGACGCTACGGCCTCATTTATGGCGTGCCACTCTGGAATTGCAATTTGGACATCCGACATGGGAGTGTGCACGTGAAGAGATACTCTAACCCTAGGGGCGCACTCTCCGGCGGTTATACTCGGAAAGAGGACGGTGGTGGCGTCAAAATCGATAAATGCCGTTCGCAGCTGCGATTATTGGACGCCTAGCAGCACCGTGTACACATCGCACGTCTGCCACGGTTCGCTTCACCAACACCGGGAACACAGCTCGCACCGTCGCTTGTATCGATAACCTGGCACTCAGCGTTATTTCATGCTGTAATTTTCATTCTCGTGAAAGAGCTGGCTGTTGTTTCGCCGCATGTTTCTCTTTATGCATTAGCTTTCGTCTATTGGCATTTTGCTGCAAGAATTGCTAGCGTTTTGGCTTTTTCTTTACTTCAATTATCACTTGAGCTTTGCTGTGGAAAAGACGTAGCTTCTCAGTCTCTTTGGTTTTTTGTTGCAGGGCTGAAACATATTATCGTTGAGCTGAAGGGGCCGACATCAGCATTCGCTGTTCTTGTCAGCGTGTACCATTACAGTTGGGATACCCTTTGTCTTCTTGTGTATGTGTGCTCACGAAAAAGAGCAGGGTGACAAACTTACCCTCTCATGTTGCTATCATTCGTGTATGACTTCTCCTTCTAATGTATGCTATTGGTGGGCTTGAAAATGGCAGCAGCGCCTCCGTGGCTCATCTGTAGGCGCGTAAATGTGCCTAAGAGACAAGTACGAAGAAGTACAAGGCACACGTAGCCCGTGTGCTACGCGTGTCTTGTGCTTTCTTTCGTCCTTTTCTCTTAGGCGCATTTACACGCTTGCAATAGTGCACCAACTCGCCCTACTATACCTGTGCTGACCTCTTTGTAGCTCGAGCTCATTGTCCACAAGAAATGAGGCTACTGAAAGGTACAAACAAGTCTGAAGGTTTCAGCAACATCGAACCTTGTGCGCCGCCTCAGTGAGTTTTATTGTGAATCATTGATACGTATCGTGGTATGTATTAGCACACAGTCCTAGAACCGGCTCTCATTGACACTGAAGCATGTAAACCCAACAGTGGTTTCACGGAATATGTTAAAGATATATCGTTGGGTCATCGTGTGCCAAACAGAGGTTTACTATCGAGTCATCGCATGCGTTAACAATGAAATGCTATCCCAATAGCTCCTAACGTACACCCGCGAGCTAACTTACACGGACCACCGGCTAGCTGTAAAACTGAATTTATTTGTAATTCAGAAGAAGAAACTGAAAGTGACGAGTGCACCGAACCGTTCGCAATTCAAAGTTCCATTCCATTCCAAGTTCCATTTCAAGTTCCATTCATATAGGTGAAGAAAGAAACATCACCTCTATGGCGGAATGCCATGGTGCCTAAACTTTAGCTCAGGGGACTACTTAGCAAGACGCTTTCTGCGAGATTTACGCACTATATGGATTAAGAGTCTTCTGGTAACATTTATGCCCACAGTGCACGAAATCTGAATATTTCTAATTCAAACCTTTGGTATTTTATATAGACCTATAAAGTAGAAAATGGCAATACAACATAGTCAGCACAATCGCGATTTCGTAACACGTACCCTCCACAAACTAAGTATTACATATATGGGAAAATGTCCCGCTTCCTATGTTGAACATATTTGGAACGAACGTGATTGAGCGTAGGCTTATCCGATGCCTTCAACGTCCCTCGTCACGTGAGAGTTTTCAGACGCCTTCTACACAACGCTAAACCATGCTTCCCTTTTCAAAGCTTCTACTTCAGGCAAAACTACGAATGCGTTTGTTTCATAAATTTACTAATTTGCTGCATTTTTGCAAGATATCTTGTGCCGAATCGACGTTGTGCTTCGGAAACTCTAGAATTTAGATTTTTTCTTATATGCTACAAAATGTTTAGTCAAATGGGCTCTCAGCTTTTCTAATCACTGTATTTCTGCGCTTTACAGCTTACTAACAGCACAGCTGTTTAAGGCGGCCGGTACCCGTTAGTCCGTTAGTCGTCCACAACAAAATAATGCCTGAATGTGTGCAGCAACAGTTCCACAGAGAACACAGCCGGTTCGGACATCGTGGACGCCATTTGCATTCTCGTGGCCGGATCTTTACATTCTTCACCAACGCTTCCGCTGTCTCATGCTCTGATTGGCTGCGGCCAGAGCGGCCAACTTTCCGCGGGGAAAAATCCGTCCGTGCGCGAACCGGCCAAGCGGCCGCGGATTTTCCGCCAAGCGGGAAATACCCGGCCGCTTGGCCGGATTCGCCTGTCCGTCTGCCTGCTCCGCCTTAGGTGTGAACGTGCCTTAAGTCTAGCTAAGCATGTGTGGGACTACTTAGCTTATTCATTCATCGATAGACAATCAACAGCTAAACGAAAATCGATCAATAATTAAATAAATTTTGGAAAATGCTGGGGATGACTTGGTAGTGCTTAGCCTAGCCCAAATATATACGTGGCCAATACCTTGCGATAGCCAATCGATAGCCAATCAATAACTAATCAATATTCGATCAATTATAAATAAATTCTAGAAAATACTGAGGATGAATTGGTAGCGCTTAGCCTAGCCCAAAAGCCACGTCTAGCTATGTGCCCATCAGCTCCGCTGCCTCTTTATCATTGCGCTTCCAGTGCAAGTTACGCTTATTCTTGAATAAAAAAATCAGAGTTTGCCCCGAATATTTTACAGTGAACCTGTATACCTCTACAAGCCAAGGAAATTTTCATGTCGGCGTAAGCAAAAAAACGCCATACCCCATACCAGCGGTGTGATAGCTTCGCCGAGTTAGGAGAGAGAGCTGAGAGAGAGAGTGAAAGCATTGTATAAAAATAGCATCGCGCAGCATAACGGATGCGAGGGGGAGAGGAGGAGTGAGGCAGGTGCTAGTGGTACACGTAGAGCTGCTGCCGACGCCGACCGCGTTCGGGCCTAACGCGCCCAGTGTCCGTGACTGCAACCGATGCCTCTCGCGGCAGCTTGGCAGGTTTCGACCAGAGAACTGGACACTAGTTGCTTCCGAAAGACTGAAGCGAGAGCTAGGGAAGGTCAAACCAAGCGTCGCAGAAGAGAACGACCCGAGTTTAGATTGAGGGAAGCCGAGAGTTCGCGTAGGCGAAAAATGAAGATCCGAAGACTTGTGAACGTGGCCGGTTGAATTCATCTCGATACTACGCAGAACATCGCGAAGAAATGCTGACCGCCAGGAAACGTGTGTGGTTTGCCGTTACTTTACTAGGCGTTCCCCAGCTCCGCTGCTCTCTGGTGTTTACGGTAGCAGGCCCACGCATAATTTATATATCTGTGTGTGTGAGTGTGTGTGTGTGTGTGTGTGTGTGTGTGTGTGTGTGTGTGTGTGTGTGTGTGTGTGTGTGTGTGTGTGTGTGTGTGTGTGCGTGTGCGCGTGTGCGTGTGCGTGTGCGTGTGCGTGTGTGTGTGTGTGTGTGTGTGTGTGTGTGTGTGTGTGTGTGTGTGTGTGTGTGTGTGTGTGTGTGTGTGTGTGTGTGTGTGTGTGTGTTTACTTAGTGACGCCACCACGCTTTCATATATAAAAGGGGGACCCATCTAGAAACTCATTGAGTACATTCTAAGACTGCCATAGGTAGACCGCGGTAATTAAAGACACCAGAAGGACAGCGTGAATACAATGCTCGACCGTGTGTGGTGTTTGATACAGCTTCGCTGTACATTCACGTTCGCAGCGCGGAATGGCGGCCACTATTTTTATAAAGCCTCCAAGGCCCACAGAAAACTCCACGACAATACTCCGTCATTACAACGACAGATTGCGTACTCTTCAATACGTCAGTGCAGACCATGGCGCCACATCTTATTCTGGAGGTCATTGCACGAAACAGTTTTTCTGAAATCGCAGGAGGCGTCATACAGCCAAGAAAGTGGACGTGTCAGTGAAATATGCTCCTCTGAGGTATTACACTTGTCCGCCTACACGTCGTCTGCCGCAGGGATTATCCAGCAGCAGACGACGCTGGATATTGCATCGAGCTAACGTTATCCTAACGTCAGAGGCGGTGAACTACGTCGACCGATGCTAGGCAAACATTTCATTGCGCACGACATCGTGACATTTGCACGTGCCATATAGTTGTCACTTGTTTTCAAGCGTGCACCACTACGATACGACACCATTCATTCATTCATTCATTCATTCATTCATTCATTCATTCATTCATTCATTCATTTCTAAGGGCCATTCAGCAGCCTAGAGGCCTAATGATGCACTGAACAAAATTTAACGTAACAAATGTAAAATGCTCCTTGTCGAGATGCTTAAATGATGCACAAAAAATCTGGGAAAGTACAAGCAAGTGGTAAGAAAATGCCAATATCAAGACGTAAAACTTTCTGTTTGGATAGGCCGCGTGTTATGGGGCTCAGGTTGCGTAGGTCACGGGCATAAAAGGCAGTGGGAATTCACAAGCATGGTTGCGTCACGGAAACGACAAGGCCGCAAGTGAAGTTATCAAAACAGAACTGACCATGTAAACACGTCATCGCGATATTTTCGGCGTACTGCAGGTGCAGGTAAACTGTACCTGTGCAGAGTGCGCTCATATTCATAATAATATTTGCACACTAGGCAACGGTCTTAAAGTAAAGAACATGCCGCCGCCATTGTGCTTCCTAAAATTTTTTGGCTGCCAGTTTGGGTCCTTTAAGGCGACTGAGGCAAACTGAAGCTTCGCGCGGGCAAGTAAAAACGAGCGCAACGCAAGAATGCAACATTTTGTTGCCAAGACAAACCAGGGCCCAATCAGCGAGCGAGTTTATTAGGGCGCTCAAAAGCAACAACGTCGTTCGAAATGAGCAGGAGCTCACACGTTGTAAAGCCACAGCTGTTCGGTAACCGCGAGCTGTTCGGTTTCAGTATGTAGTGGTAAAGGGCGCAGCATTTATAGTGCGACCCGCGTAAGGTCGGACGTCCCCCAGGGCTCGGTGTTGGGCCCGTTACTTTTCTTATTATTTATAAATGACCTTCCCTACACTATTGTTTCTTCCGTAAGATTGTTTGCTGATGATCTGATAATATATATTGAAATTACAAGCATTGCCGATGCTGTCATTTTACAAAATGATTTAGTTAAAATGCAAAACTTCTGCAGAGAATCACATATGCAAAATAAACACACAGAAAACTGTCCACATGCGCTTCACTAAAACGTGTATGCAAGAAGCAGTCTATTACCTATCCGGTTCACCATTGCAGATTGTTTCCGAGTAAAAGTACTTGGGTGTATTTCTCACACCGTCCACAAGTTGGCAAAGTCACGTTGACTTCATTACAGCGAAGGCATGCGAAGTGTCAGGATTCCTACGGCACAATACAAAGCTATTTCCCCCGCAGGCGCGTGATCATCTGTACAAAAGCTACATTAGACCCATTTTAGAATATGGATGCATCGTACGGGACCCTCCTACGTGTACCGATCAAGATAAACTTGAGAGAGTTCCGAATATAGTAGCACGGGTACGTGATTGGCAACTATGAGAGAAACCTTAACATTATTACTGCAAAACAAACATTAAAATGGGACACTTTAGAAAAGAGAAGGCAGAAATTACGCTTGAAACTTTTTCACAGTATATTTTATGGCCAAATTGGAATAGACCGCAATAAGTATATTCTTCAGCCGCATTATATAGCCCGACGAACAGATCACGAGCTCAAGGTTAGGGAATACAGTTGTAGAACTAAGCTTTCTAAACGCACTTTTTTCCCCGGAATCATTTTAGAATGGAATCAACTGACTGCTGCCTTAGTAGGTATACTTTATAATGAACATTTTGCAAGTGCATTTTGAAATTTCCTTCTTTATTTTACAGTATAGAGTTAATGTAGAGTTTGCTATCATTACATAGTGCTTTGTTACTTAGTTGTATCATGCCGTTCCTTGCCAAAAAACATTTGTTGTTCGTGCTGTACATTGACATCCTGATGTACCACTTTTCTTCCCGTTACGTTTTTAAAAGCGAAGCATTTCTTGGCGAACATTTGCTACTTTGACAGTATCTATCTATCTAGCCGCTTACGTCTTTGTGCTCTGGTGGTCGTCTTGTTAACTAGGTATGTACCAAAATTGGCATACTATGACAAGAGTATATGACGAACATGAATGATGTGTTAAATGTCATGACATGCGTGTCATGTTGGTCATGAAACAGCCGCCTACTTCTTGGTGCTCCCATGGTCGTTTCGTTAGCTTGGTAGGGACCAAAATTGGCATAGTATGAGCGGAGTGCTATGACGAACATAAGTGATAGGTGATGACATTAATGTCATGACATACGTGTCATGTAGGTCATGACAATGACCCAGCGAAAAAGATCAACACTCAAAAACCGCTGGAATGGGTTCGGACGTGGGCACTAAGTGAAGGAAACAATAAAGGATATTGGTAGAAATCATAGTCATGAGCATGACTCAGCATAAATGGCAATGACTTAGCAAAAGAAGGATAACATTCAAAAGCCACTGTAATGGGTTTTGACGAGGGTACTAAGTGAAGGAAACTCTAAGGGTTGATGGTACTGGTCATAGTCATGACCATGACTGAGCAAAGATGACAATGACTCAGCGAAAAAACATTAATACTCAGAACAACTGAGATTGGTTCGGACGTGGGTAGTAAGGGAAGGAAACACTAAAGAATAGTGGTAGAAGTCATAGTCATAACCATGACTCAGCAAAAATGAGAATGACTCAGCGAAAAAAGATTAACACTGAAAAGCAATGGAATGGGTTCGGATGTGGTACTAAGTGAAGGAAAAGGGTAAAAGTTGATGCTCGAAGTGATAGTCATGAGCATGACTAAGGCTTTCGCCTTAAAGTCTCCTAGGTGTAGCTAAAGGGACTGCTGAGGACTCATGACATGAATGTCATGACATGTGTGTTATGTAGGTCATGAAAGAGCTGTCTACGTCTTTCTGCTCTCATGATCATTTCGTTAACTTGGTAGGCTCCCCGCACACTGCTTCGCATAACATCGATTCCCACAGGGCGTGGGATCTGCTGGCTTTTTTGTTGTATTGTATAGTGCACTGCTATTTATTGTATGCCATAAGCTGTTTAGATTGAAGCGTGTAACACCCCCTCCCACTGTAATGCGTAAATGACGCTGTGGGTATGGGAGTGAATAAACAAATAAATAAAAGTTGCCGGTCATTTCTACAAGTAAATCCCAAGTAAAACTGGACCCCTGACAGCCCGAAAGTACCGTCTTCGTGAAAAACATATTGTTAAAGCTATTGTAGCGTTCTCCCTGCGCATTATATCCCTTTAAATGTTAGCTATGTTCTCGTATCCTTAGGTAAGGTTCATCTGCAATACCTCTGAGCTACTGCTGGTTGTGCATTGTTCATAAGTGTCCGTAAAACGAGCTATACCGACATTTTATAAATATATTCCTCCATGCACTTTTGATCAACGTATCTTTTACGAATGTAAGTGCGGTCGGTAGGCTTGTAGGTAAGAAATGAAAACAGCCGATGAGCTATGCATAAATAGCCAATGCACTTGTAAAATATTTGGTAAAGGCATTTCCTCCATCTATCTTCGACTACTGCCTTTTTGATCCCCGAGCTGGGCTACTCTCGTCAATACAAGCTGGACCACAGGTCATCTTCAACTGCAGCAGAACTTGTCAAGATACGGGAAGCTGCGCAGAGGAATGGTCCCCTAGTTACCTTCAAATAGAGGACGCTGTGGTTTGGCTGGCAACGATCTGGCTCATGAAGAAGCATGAATCTCGGTGCGTAAAGCAGTCGACGTAAAGATACCGTAATCGCGAAGCCACATAAGCTGTTTCTTGAATTCGCTCATGCGCAAACACACGTTTCGATGAACACGACTTCGCGCTTGCAGGGAACCGACTCTGGCAGCATTTTTCGCATCCCGGCTATAGTCAAGCGAAGCAGAGCAAATATGTTTCACCGGGCGCTCGTCTTATCGGTCGAGCGGCACGCCCAAACGGTGAGCGTTGCCACCTGTCTGAGACTCTACAACATCTGTTTTCCGAGACAGTCGAAGATGCTGGCTTCTACGCTGGCAAACATTGGAAGCCAAACATCGCCTGAAAGTATTATTTTGTCCCCGATGTGTGACCACACAGTACCAAAAGTTACAACTGTTGTTATGGGCTATTTGACGAACAGCGGGCTAGACTCGAGACTATAAGGAAACCACTGTGTCACGTGGTTACTCTATACATGCATTCATTCGTCCTGTCCTCGTCATCATCTTTCAGCGCTCTTTTTTTGACCCCTTTCCTGCGAACCTTGTGCAGATATTAGCAAGCCTGAGCATACTAGCCCTGCCCGACCCCTTTGCCAATCCTCTAATAAATTTTTCTTCTTGATGTTGCGCAACATTAGGTTGCGTTTATAAGTACATATCATATACATACAGCACCATCATCAATACATATAAATACATATTTATGAATACAAGGCTTAATCAATACATCTTAATAACCTTTAGTAGCGTGAGCACTAAGTGGCCGCGTGCATCGCGTCTTGTAGGTTGCAAAGCAGTACATGAAACTTTGATGATATTTATATACAAGGCTGCACAGAAGTTGCAAACAAGTACCCCCTGCCTAATTATTGGATGCTCATTTGCCCTGCCCTTGCCTGATAAAATAACAGGCGATGGAATTTTTCCTTCACTCAGCTACACACGTTCCGTTCTTCGCTGTCATCTTTACCTATAGCAGTAGGACTGTAGTGGATATTCTCGCAGCATTTAGAGCGCAGCTGTTGGGCGCCCGTTGCTGTGGCGAGCGTCGGCGTTGGCGGCGGGATAACCGAGTGAACGAGCACAGCGAAAGATGTAAGCGAACGTGGATCGCAGAGGGGGGTGAAAGACGCGAGGAAGAAAGCGGAGAGGAGGGTGCAGCGGAACCATGAGGCGAAAAACGAAGGAGGGTATGGCGAAGGCGTGAGAAGAAAAGCGTAGTGCGGCAACGATGACTACCAGATGGCGCTAGAGTAGCGTGCGTCGTCTGGTTGATTTGTCGGCGGCGGCTGCTACGTGAATCGCTGCAACTCGTCACCCACGCGCTGCCTCTCACGATTTCCTGATCAGCGATACAGTCGCGCCACACTTCGCTTTGTTTGCAACGTGCCGCATGAGACAGATTGTCCGCGCCAGCCAATATATCACGAAATGGAAACAAGTGTACTATTGCGTTCAAACTTCAAACACGTCCGGGAGTATCGCAATCGTCGGTGATTTTTTTTTATCTCATACATGATGTATAGATGTATATTTTGTGCCGACTACGCTACTTTGTATTGAAATGTAAGTTATGAAGACTACATGTATGAAATAAATAACATAGAAACACTCGATTTGAAGTACAGCACGCAGAGAAAAATCCTGCGCTTGTGTAGCTGAAACCCTACTCAAATCCTGCGCCTAATGTAGCTCCAATCCTGCTCCAGTTCTGCGCTTTTGTGCTTCAAATCCAGCGCTAATGCAGCTCCACTAGCGTGAAACCTGCGTAGGTGCAAAGCCGTGATGCGCCGGTGTTTCCCTATGTTATTCTTGCGCTATTCTTGCACAAGTGAGGAGGAATTGAGCGCTTGTGGAGTGGTGGCGCTCTCTTTTGCGCTGCGCTTGTACTAGACTAGCGTTACGGAAGCGATTTTCAGGAGTTTTTAATTCCCGCATATCCCTGGCTCATACCCGCATATCCAATGCTTGTATGCGCCACACGTGATTTTATTGCCGTTGATCGTGACGTGACTGACGAGCATAAGATGATATTGATGTCATGACTGATAGGTCTTATGTTAGTCATAAATTCGTACCCTTCAATGCCAGTTTTGGTATATACCAAGTGAATCAGACGGGAGTTTTCGGCGGATCTTGTTTTTGCGCGTGACCACGATGACATGACATCACATTAGATGCCGACAGCCCGGGATCCAAAGTGCTTCGCACATAAATGTCAAATTTACCTAATGTCACGCACTGCGACTGGGTTCTTTAGTACGTATCCATAGCTTTGGATAGCAGAATATGGACGGCGGACAAGTCAAGTCAAGTTTATTGACAACATGCACAAAGTACAGTGTTGAAGGCCACCCTAGCAAGAAAGCTGTAAACATAGACCTTGACGAGGCCAGGGAGCCCCTAGCTGAGAAGTTTCTTTTTTGTAGATGAACAACTAAATCGAACAAGCCACATAAATAAGCGAAACACACTCAGACTTATAGTCAGGTGACATATTTACACTAAAGACATAAAGCGTCCCTCAAAATCTGGTCTGTTGCAGCTCTCGGTACAATGAACAATCGGATGCAAGGAGTTTGCAACAAAACAAGCTTCATTGTGTTTGTCCTGTTGCCTTAATTTTTGTCAGTCATGACAGTGTCTCATAAAAAAAAGGAACTGAAACGAAAACTTCAGCGACATTACTACACGGAAGTCAAGGCAGACAATAAAGCACAGAACAAGTTCACAAAAAGGCACATGAACTCGGGTTACGGAATGCACTATGTCAGGGAAAATAAATTACATTCAGTGAGCTTCACAGCCCTTCTTTATCAGTTATATTGTGCGTTGTTATTGTTGCCAAGGGACCACGTTGCAGTTTCTTGACAGATAACGTGCGGCAGTCTGTTCTCTAACCAAAATTTTGTGCTGTCAGCCTCTTTGACGGAACGAAAGTACAAAGCTTTTTCTACCCAGCCAGACGCTTAGCTTGTCAAGCGTTCATGCGGTTGCTTGTCAAGTCAGCGCCCTCTTTGAAGGCGTGTCAGCTAATACGGTGAAGTTGACAGGTTGCGACATTGCTGTCGCTGTTGTCCTTATCTCTCGTTATTCTGACGCGACACTTTAGTGAACGCTCACAAACCGGGCGTGGTGTCTAAAATTGAAGTGCAGTATTGTAAGTTGAAGACAAGAACTTATTCATAGTGAACATGACCCCCCCCCCCAACTTCCATAATTTTCAATGACCCGTAACAATACTGGATAGCCAGCTACCTGCAATATGCTTCGAATAACATGAATTTCCACCCTTCAAGGAAGAGCCAAATTTTTGGTATAGAATTAAGAGAGCTTGGACCGCCCTTTACCGACAACAAAATATCATGTAATGTTGGCTTGTGTGGTGACTTTAGAAAGAACGATATGGTAATAGTGTTGAAATAGATGTCAATTTACTTTGCTTCTACGGTGTATTTCTATTGGTGTGCCACTCGCCGATGCCCTGGTTTCGATATTTTTAATGCCATGCGAGAGACACGCATGAACGATCGAAAGGCGGACAAAGGAAATGCACTGTCTTGTATCAGTTTTGCATTTATTTACGGTTATTTCCACTCCATCCTATTGAGTTATTCAGGCAGAAGTTGTTTCGCCATCCAGACAAAAGTGTCGCTTCCATTTCTGCGCTTCTGTGAAAGACGTGGAGGTTAGTCCTCCACTGTCGGGACAACATCGCCAAGTGTGTGTTTCTCTTGCTCTTGTTTATTACAATGTATTCCTTTTCCTCCTTTCCGTCAAAATGCAAGTTTTCCACACTCTCCAAGTATATTCGAGTCTCAGACGCGTGGTTGAAAGGTGAACAAAATGAAAATGGAATCAAACGTGTAGACACTGTGTCTGTGCGTTCAGAGAGCAGCTCAAGCGGTAAGCCGAAGGAGACGTGCTCGCCGTGCAGATGCAATAAATAAAGTTTGTCGTGAAAATGACGCTTAGTTTTACAGATGAACTCACTCCAAACAGGAAAGCAGACTCAGTCTGAGGATGATTATGAATGCAAACCGATAGCTTTTCGATTTGCTGAGAAAAATGCTTAGATAGGCAGCGAGAGACGTTTGTTGGTTAGCTCCTGTTGTTGGTTTGTGGCCTAGTTGGTATTGTCTCATTCTGTCCTCTTAGGCAACAAGCAGAACCCAATAAAAGATTAGTAGCCCTTCCCCTGTCGAGGAAATGGGAGTAAGCGAAGCTTGTCGTGTGTTTCCTCGGTGTTCCTCCGAACGAATTGCACTGACGAGTACCACGTTGTGACCCAACCGCAACTGGTCACACGCACTGCATCTGGCTCCGAAGTTCCGGTTGAGAAACTCGCGTTGATACCTGGCCGTCGCACCGAGGAATTTGGCGCAAGCTTGTCGATGCGTGCATCACCTTTGTCGGGTTCCTGGAGGGCTAAATGACGCTGACATGTGACCTCAGCACCGCGTTCCCGCAACTCAGGGTCGGCGGCTCTTAGCTGACGTTTGGCCTCAACACCGCGCTCCCACAACTCGGGGTCCACGGCTCTTCGATGACGTTTCGCCTGGCATTCGGAGGACCCCACGCTAGAATCGGCACATCGACGAAGATGCCTTTCCCGAGTGCGTTCATTCTGGATGGATTTCCGTGAAATTTTTTCAAAATTGAATCTGTCCGTTACAGAACACTTTCAATGGCTCAGACTCCCTTAAGCAATGGTCCATATCCCCGTAAACGCGGCCTCTTCATTACGAAGGCAGAAGAGAAGTGAAATTGTACAGCTGTAATGATTAGCGGCAACGCACCCAGCTGTAGAAGCAGACGACGAACGCGGGAGCAGTGGTACGAGCGCGTGCCGACCACCTGTGCATACAAAACCCCGCTTTTAAGGAAGCGTATGATGAACCGACAGCACCCGCCGTGGTTGCTCAGTGGCTATGGTGTTGGACTGCTGAGCACGAGGTTGCGGGATCGAATCCCGGCCACGGCGGCCGCATTTCGATGGGGGCGAAATGCGAAAACACCCGTGTACTTAGATTTAGGTGCACGTTAAAGAACCCCAGGTGGTCCAAATTTCCGGAGTCCCCCACTACGGCGTGCCTCATAATCAGAACTGGTTTTGGCACGTAAAACCCCAATAATTTAATTTTTTAATGAACCGACAGTGGCTAACATAGCAAGTACCATGTTAGCCACTTTGTTGAAAAAGAAATAAGGGGTGTATAGCCCAGTGACAAAACGAAAAAGAGCGACGGTGGCTGAATCGGTTAGCGTGGTAGTCTCGCAACGGGAAGGTAAGTGGTTCGAATCCGCAGCCGAATGAGTAACTTTTATTTTCGCGCGGCTTGAGAGCGAGAGTTTTTTGAGATCGCACCTACAACGGCACCGACACTTGTGAGTCAAGAAGACACTTGTGTCGCAAGAAATTGGTGTGGTTTAGCTTTGGTTAACCCTGATTGATAGCGAAAGCTTCACTGCCCTGGCTAGGCCCATTGTCCAGCTGTAGTCGAGGTGTGGTATCGCAATGACATAGAGACATGCTTGCAATGGCTACAGTGTTTATTCATAATTTCTTATGCCTATGAAGACACATCGGTGATCAGAAAAGTAGTGAGACTTGGTTGCAACTCGCAGCCGGACCAAGTCTGCTCGGGCAAGGGCGGCAATGTCTCCTTTCAGGGCTCCGTAAAGGCCTAAATATAGTCGGACGTAGCGTGAACGCGCGAACACGTTATGTGTGCGCGCGTACCCACGCCCGAACCCATTTGAGTGTTTTTTGAGTGCTATACTTTTTTCACTCAGTCATTGTCATTTTTGCTGAGTCGTGCTCATGACTGTGATGTCTACCATCGTCCTTTAGCGTTCCCTTCACTTAGTACCCACGTCCGAACCCATTTGAGTGCTTTTTGAGTGCTATACTTTTTTCGCTGAGTCATTGTCATTTTACTGTGTCATGCTCATACCTATGACTTCTACCAGCCTCCTGTAGTGTTTCCTTTACTTAGTACCCACGTCTGAACCCATTTAAGTGGCTTTTGAGTGTTAATATTTATTCGCTAAGCCATTGTCACTTTCTGCTGAGTCATGCTCTTGACTATTACTCCTACCAGCATCCTGTAGTGTTTCCTTCACTTAGTACCCACGTCCCTAATCCATTTGAGTGATTTTTGAGTGTTAAACATTTTCTCTGGGTCATTGTCATGACCTACATGACACGCATATCATGATATTCATGTCTTAACATATCATTTATGTTCGTCAAATACTCTTGTCATAGTATGTCAGTTTTGGTACATACCTAGTTAACGAAACGACCATGAGAGCACAAAGTCGTAGGCGGCTAGATAGATGGATACGGTCAAAGTAGCAAATGTTCGCCAAGAAATGCCTCGCATTTAAAATAAATGCTGTCGTTATTTGCTTGAAGTTTGCTGCTGCCACAAAGGCAGTAAAACTCAATTGTCGGCCCTATCGAGCTGCGTATGCTATAGTTAGAGTTACTGTATATGGATCCCTACGGGAGCCATATACAGTAACGCTAGCTATAGTGAGGACAGCAGAGACACAGCGGCGCCACTGTTTTTCGTTTGTTTCCCCTTGTTTTTTGTTTTGTTTTGTTTAGTTTTTTGTCAGGAACAGTAGCAGCCGCTTCCGAGCCGGAATGCGAAATAACGGCCGCACAACGCGTGGACATCCCATGCCGTACATCATCGTCCGCGACAACCCAAGCGCTAAGGGGGCGCGTAGGTAGCGTCGCTGTCATTGGTTCGTTCTGTTCCCATTCCGTTCCTGCTTCGTGCCTGGCGTCAACTGATAAGCGCGGCCTTCCTCGCGAAACCTGCATCGTAAAATTGCCACGTGCGGCCGCACAAATTGCCTATATCCATGCCGGACGTGCTCGCATGCGCCAGCAAATGAATAGTTGCTTTCTAGGTGTTACTCTGCGTGGTCACCGGCATAAATTCCGTAATACGTTCTTGTATTAGCCATCGTCTCCACTCTAACTGGTTCACAGAGGGCGTTGGGGGCTGTTCGCCAGATTCGCTGTGAAAATACGTACGTACTGTCGCAATCAGACAACGTCGTGATGAAATTTCTTAGCGTTCAAAATAACAGCCCTGTTAACACGTGTTCTTACTTGCCTTTTGGCTCTGACTAATTCATTCATTCATTCATTCAGTTCATTCATTCATTCACATTCTCACAATTACAGGGATGTCATGAGGAATCCTGTACCAGTTGCAAAACAGCACACAATACCTCAGCTGTGTGCTACACAGTATGTATGTATGTATGTATGTATGTATGTATGTATGTATGTATGTATGTATGTATGTATGTATGTATGTATGTGTTTGTGTTACGTACGCATGTGTGCATAAAAGGAGGAGGAGGAGGAAGAACATTTATTAAGAAAAAACACAAGCAGGATATTACACATCGCAACCACGTATAAGATGAACGGCCTAAGAAGCCCTACTGTGAACAGGTAAACATTGTTTTTTTACGGCGGATACAGTGGTTGTACGGCGGAGCTGTTCAAGCCTCGCTAGGTTGATCTCGCTGTCGTGCGCAGCGTCGCCGACGGGGATAGAGTGAAAGCAGAGCACAGAGGAGAGGTGCTGAGAGAGAAAGAGAGAGGGACAGAGATCGAGAGAAATAAATTAATAAATAAGTAAAATAAAATAAACTTTCTTGGCGAGGCGGAATTCGAACCCGCGTGCCCACGGTCCGAAGGCGAGCGTCATAACCATTGCGCTATACACCCACTTTTTTTTTCTTTATTGCCGGGCTTCGACACAGTACAACAAATAAACACACAACAATAGACAGTACGCCAGATCGCTCAAGTGGCCAACTTGCCACTGCGGCCAGGTGTTGTCATTTTAAAATTCCCTGAGCACTACTAAAGGCTCCATCCTTGACAGCCACTCAGGAACATCTGTTTGCGCTTTCAATATCTCCAGAAACCTGGGCACACTTTCGCGGAAATACACGCGGGCTGGTCTTGCGTCTGGGTCGCAAAAATAGCCAGCCATTCGGGAGCGCCATATACTGTGGAGGCCCATCGGCATAATCTGGTCAAACGGAAAACCATCCTCATTATCTGTTGGCAGGTACCTGATCCCGTAAGAGTCGAGCGGTAGTTCTTTTTTAATGGTTCTTTGTAGCAAATCCCAAAAATATACCCCTTCCCAGCAGTGAAGAAACACATGTCTATTGTCTCAAGCTGCTTGCATATGAGGCAGTGGGAACCCCAAGGTAGAAAGAAACCCTTTTCCCCTAGAAAAGAACTAACAGTTAAAGTTCCAGTGTGTAACATGAAAAAAAAAACTGGTTTTGGTTCCCGGCGACACCTGCATTTTTTTAACTCTCTTTAAAGCATTTCCACCTGGGCCTCCAGAGTATACGGCCCTGTACAAGGGCACGGGAAACACCAAGTCACAAACATCCTTGTACAATTTCTTCCTTTTAACGCTACTCAAATACTCCATAGAAAAACGTGTGTTTAGAAATTTGATACTTATAAAAATTTCTCTGAAGAAACCACGAACGCCACCTGAAACATATTGCGTCGTCACCACAAAATTAGGCAATGCACCCCCGAGTCTTTGTTGACACACCGTACGCAGGAATGGGTCTCTAACATCTCGGAAAAATAAAAACCTGCTTACAATCGGTCGCACAAACAAATGACCCAGTCCTAAACCACCGGCCTTCACCTGCCGAAACAAGTTCGTGCGGCTGCACCTCTCCCAACTAGACGCCCAAACAAAGACAGCAAAAACATGGTGCAGCTTCTGCACATTTGCTCGGGAACAATGCAGCACTTGCATTACGTACCACAACTTGCTGATCAAAAAAAGATTGCATACCGTAGCTCTTGCGAAGACTGATAGACGAGAACTTTTCCATCTATCCGCTTTTTCTCGCGTCTCTTGCGCCTGCGCTCGCCAGTATGAATCAGTGTCTTTATAAAATTCCAGCGGCACCCCCAAGTACCTTGGTGGCGTCGTAACCCAAGCCACGTTGGCAAATGTGTCTGGGGTCGAAGGCCATTCTCCGTGCCAAAATCCCAGGAACACACCCCAGTTTACCCCACTTCCGGTGACCTCACTGGAGCGCTTCACTCCTTCGACTGTTCCGGTAATACTTTCCTTGTCCCTGCAAAGAACCGCGACATCACCTGCATAGGCGAGCAATTTAACCTCGGTCGCCTGTAGATTGAATCCATGGATTGCATCGTTCTGTATTGTATTAAGACATAGCGCTTCTATATAGATGTCAAACAACAGAGGGCTGAGGGGGCAACCCTGGCGCCCCGAACGTCGTACGTTTATGGGGGCCCCCCAGCAATTTGTTAACAATTAGCCTCGTAGTACAGTTGCGGTACGCCAAAGTCACTCCCTCTCGGATGACTGAACCGATATTGATGTTGTCCCATATGCAAAACAAAATAAAATGTGGCACATAATCAAAAGCCTTTTCTAAGTCCAACTGTAGTAACGCCACACGTGCATAAGTGGCATCACAACATTCGAGTACACATCGCGCCTTGTGAATGTTGTAAACGATGGAACTAACTTTGATCCCACACGTTCGGTGAGGGCCGACTATTTCGCCTATAACACTCTGTAGTCGCCCAGCAAGAACTTTCATATAAATTTTATAGTCCATGTTTGTCAGAGCGATAGGTCTGTACGACGATACCTGCTTAAGTTTATCTGCTTTATCAGTTTTCGGAATAAGTACAGTATGTGACGTCCCAAATGACTGCGGCAATGCATTTACTTCATATGCCTCATTAAATAATGCAGTCGTCAATGGAGCTAGTTATTCCTTGAATGCTTTATAGAAGGCTGCACTCAAGCCATCGGGCCCAGGTGACTTCCCAGGGTTTAAATTATCTATTGCGCGCTGTACTTCTTGCTCGATAATGGCCGTTTGCAGTCTTAGTTAGTCTTAGTTATTTAGTTATTTAGTCTTAGTTAGTCTGCGCTATTACACCCACGCTTACAGAAAATGCATTTATGGGAACCATATGTTTGCATTGTACCGACGATTGCAACACAACTCGCTATGGGCGAGAGAAAGAGAAAGTGTGTGAGAGAGAGAGAGAAAGAAAAAGAGAGAGATATATAAAGAAAAAAAATGTCGCGGTTTCGCCAGAAAGGCGAAGCATCAATGGCGATGGCAAATTAGCAGAGCTATTCCGAGTAGGGATAGTAGTTTTGTCGGCTGAACAAACTTCGACACATTCGCTTTCTAACTGAATTGACAAGCGTAGTGTCATCGCGCACAAGCGAACATGAATAGATCAGGTTGAATGACCGCAGACAACGACCGTCAAAACGCTGGCAGCAAGCGCAGCCGCCGCAGCGTGCGAAGAATTGTGCGGTATATCGCTTCGACGGAAACTGAGCGGCGAATGCACAGCGCATACAAAGGTCAGAACCGCCACCACAGCCAGGGCAAGCGTATTTGTTGGCAGAGTAAAAGCTGCTCCCCCACCCCCCTCCCTCCCACGCTGCCTTCCCGCTTTTTTGCTGTCGCATGGGAGATTCCGTTGCCAGTTCCCCTTGCGCACGGTTGCAAGATACGCATTTGGTGCCGTAGCACAGCGTCGCCCCGCCTCCCTCCCCCCATACCCCCATGGCCTTTCGCGCGACAGTCGCGTTTGCTTTCCGCCGTGCGTTCGTTCTCCGTGATAGCGCGCGTCCCCTGCGCGCTTTCACTCGCGCATACGGCGCGCGGCGACGATTTTATCGCCCTTGGAATCTATACGGAACCTCACGGCGACGGTGACGACGACGGCCACGGCAGAAATCCGGTTGAAGTGTCCATATAATTGCTATCGCAATAAAATAATATAAACGTACTTGACGAGGCGGGATTTGAACCCGGGTACTCACAGTCCGAAGGCGAGCGTCATCTTTTTCTTCTTTTCTGGGGTTTTACGTGCCAAAACCAGTTCTGATTATGAGGCACGCCATAGTGGAGGGCTCGGGATTAATTTTTACCACCTGGGGTTCTTTAACGTGAGCTACAACGCAAGCAGACGGGCGTTTTTGCATTCTCGCCTCCATCGAAATGCGGCCGACGCGGCCGGGATGCAATCCCGCGATCTCGTGCTTAGCAGCGCAACGCCTTAGCTGACTAAACCACCGTGGCGGGTGAGCGTCATACCTACTAGGCTATACACCCACGCTTCCAGAGCTCCGTTTTTGCATCACACTTCACAAGCGTGGAACTGGCTTGATTTTTTAAGCATTAAATGCTTTTAGCTCCCGTTGTCGGCGACCTTCAAGTGACCTATAGAGCCAAAACCCATAGCCGTAGCCGTTATCCAGACACTCAAAACGAGAAAATGCCGGCAAGTTGGCAAGGAAATTTATTACCTGTAGGCACGCGCACAACTGTTGTATGAACGTAGAGTACAATATAAGGTACCACACATGCAATACATCGCACTTGATATAAACAAAACAGATGAGCAAAAAAAAATAGTAAATTGCGTCTGCTTGACATTGACTTTGTCACACATCAAAAACACTACGACAGTGTACATGCAAAATCATAAATGTCAGCCTCGGATTCATGAATGACCCCCGAAGCACACACAAGTACAGTTTCTACTCAGGCAAACAAAATTTGGGCATTATTCTGGCTGTAGCAAAACTTTGCCTCGAGACACGGTTAGGTACCGCGTAGACAAGCGGCGAAGAAATTCGGCTTCGCCGAGCTTGAAGAGCTGTTCTTCAAGATGACCCCATGTGATCACCCGTAGTTTGCGCACTCTGGGGTACATTGCTCTATTTGGCTGCCGGGATCGTTCTGCAATGTTGCGGAAGCACCACAAAACGTAGCTAACGCTGTAGTAGACGATACTTGCAAACAGATCTCACCGCCGTGGTGCCCGCACGATGGATATTCCAAATATCTTCCAACCAGCTTCCAGAAGGTGCGCGCTACAACGCACTCCTGAGAACAAAACTAGATCATTCGGGCTACCAGTCAACACTTAACAAAATGCCGTCTCTGGCCCCCAACGCTTTGTACAGGGATGCATTACATAGGGTAGTTACTCTCCAAACAAGGTAAAAAAATATTGCTTCCGACTTCGTCGTAATGTTTCTTCAAAATATCACTGAAGCTGTAACTTGTAGTACGCAGAAATTTTATTTGCCATTTCCAATAGCGACGTTCAAAAGGCAGATACAGGGGACCTAAGGCCACACATTTGCAGCCGATCACTTTGATGCAACAAGAAGAAAAAGTGGCGGCAGACGCTGAGCACGTTGGAGTGTTGCTAGAAGAAACGCGGCTGAAGGCGGCGGCACGACATGCAGCAAAGGACGCCATATGGTCGCCATTTCATGCTTACATTTACTTTCGATTATGAGAGAGTCATCAGTTCTGAAAGCGAAAGCTTCACTAACCTAGTCGAGCCGAGTTTTTGCCGTCGCCAGCAATTTGACCTTATTTGACCGCAGCTGCGTCGTAGCCATGGCAACGCATCACGTGACTTGCGCCGCCGAACTCCGCCGGCGTCTGACCACCCCACGAGGGGCGTGTGGCCACCCCGCGGATATCGCCCGGCGAACTGCTACACTAGAGATGGTCCGGAATGCCAAGCGCGCAAAGCTAGCGTCGGAGACTGAGAAAGGCTTATAATTTATACCTGTCTTAACGGTGAGTGTATACCAGAGTATAATAATTACAGCTAAATCGAAGGTTAACCAAGTGAAACCAAGAGTTAATCCAGGCTAAGCCAAGCTTTCACTGTGCATATAAAGAGTTAGCTGAGCTAAGCCGGAGCCATTTTTCTTTCTTGAAGCCTTTCACCGTTCACTTCTTGGCTGTAATGTTGTGGAAAATTACTACGTGCTTAGTGCATACATGCCTTATTGGGTAACGGGTGTCTCTGAGTGCATGAATCTTGCACTTTAAGCTTTTATCTTTTTTTTTCTTTCGCCATCTCCACGACACAATTGCACGTGGGCAGCCAGAAGCGCGCCCTGAAATTGCACGAACCTTGAAGCAGCGCACTCTCGTGTTCATCGGCTATGTCCCAACTGTGGTGCAAAACGGTGCACATGGCGGGGTAAAAATATACTGGCCTTTATGCGGTCGTAACCATTACGGCACTTCCCTGATGCCCGCAACGGCCTTGGGCGAGGGCGGCTCGAGAATTGCAGATGACGCTCGTGTGTGCCGCATTTTCAAGCATATAAGCTGTTCCATCACGTATTCTTCAAGCCGTCTTTATCCCCGAGAACCTGTTGTTGAACTCGACAGACTCTTAAAGGGACTGACAACTAATTTTTATACTATCCGTTTTTTTTTTTTTAGTTCAACGGAAAGCTTACTGGTCTGCAGTGTCGAGTCATACAGTGGTAACGCGGATAACACCGTGGAAAATTTTTATCACAATTTTCTGATCTGTATTGAGGGTGTAGTCGTGCTCAAGAAAAATGCTGGAAACGGTTATTGCTGAACGCGATAGCGATTACACACCGGCATTGAAGGGAAGCAGACGACAACTGAAGCCCTAGGTTTAAGAGAGAGAGAGAGAATGAACTTTAATGAAAGTAATATTTTCGTTATGAAGGCGATGCTCCTGCGGCATATGTTTTATTAAGCGTTGAATTATTTTTACAATAATAGGCGGTGCCAATCAGTCGTAGGATATGCCAGTAGTGCTATTATTGCAGTACCGGCACCAATTCACGACACAATTCTTCAATGGCATTGTGTGTATCGTAGAGACCACAGAACTCGCAAACTCGCGCGCGTAGAACAGATATCATGTGCGCCGCGATACATCGAATAGCTCTGCCCGCTTTCCCGCTCCACTCGTTACCACTAAGGCAGTGCCGCTGGTTAGCATGCACGTTTTTTTTTCTTTTACTTTGTAATAAGCATCGTATAAAGCGCAAAGGCCTAATAATATACGAACTACACTTTTAAGCAATTAGTATGTTGTCTGTCGTCCTGCAGTGGACATAAATATAGGCTGATGATGACGGCTGATCATGTTCTTAATAACAGTCGACTGACGTACAGAAATCTCATATGAAGTCTAACCAGGAAATATCTAACCTGAAGGGGATCACAAATAAGTGCGATATATAGGTAATTCGACATATGAAATAAAAATTTCGTATGAAAATTTTCAAAATGATTTTACTGCTGTTCGTTATACACGATAATTCGTTATATGAGGGTTGGATATATCCGGGTTCGACTGTAGTACATCGTAAGTACAAAGACTTCTCCGCCATGCCGCGCCACTTGTTTTTGAGACATTCTTTAACTATTTATTATTATAATTCCTACCTAAATCGCGAACAGCGTGTTGGATTCTATCGCTATAAATCATTGCCATTTCTTTTCCATCAACGTCTCACAAGACATTTTGGCCAGTTGTCAGTCCGTTTATTATTAAACACGACCGAAATAACTAAGTTACTGTAGGTTCCGAAATGCTTTGTCACTGGCGCAACATGCTAGGAATCTCCAAAGAAATTTTGGACTGCACACAGCGCCGCTGCCGTGACTGTGGGTACTTGAAAGTATCCTGGGTGCACGTGATTCGAGAGCCGGCTTCAGAAGAAGATGTTGCTGGTTCTAAACTGTCCTTTAATTTTATCTCGCCACCCCTGTTCAGTTCAGCAAAAGCAACGTTTATCGTCAGCCAATCAGAAAGCAAAGTCAGAAGAAGCGGCTGCTTCCACTGTCCACCTCTGATCGCCTTCCACGTGATACCAAATGAACGGAAGCGTCACGGAAGGATTAGTAGCAGACAATGGGCGAGCCCTTCCCCTACATTCTCTGGAACACGCCGTCGACTCTTGCTACTGATTGGCTGACACAATCACTACCCTTAGCTGCACTGTACCGCATGGGTGAGAGGCAGCACTTCCTATTTCGTTAACTAGTGGACGTCATGAATATAACTATTAGCAGGAGCTTCTACGACAAAACTCTACTGCGAAGCCCTCAACTTATAGCTTAAAACATAAAGACGCACACTGGCAGTGTGAAATCAATGTGCAGGCCACAGTTGAGACTATGCGGTATGCTTTTGAGATCGACCTGAGATATCTCACCATAAAGGACACCATTGCCCTAAAATAAGAACGGTGCCTTGGGAATGCTCGGTTATAGCGCTATAAATGTAGCGAAGAATTCATAAAAACCATTCCTAATCGGGTATCTTCTGAAGTTAATTCTGTGAGAAAAGAACTCCTTTTGAATGAGCTACCATCGGTGGTGTTCTTAGCTGCTGTATGCTGAATCGCCAAAGCAATCTTTGAGGGAAATCGTTCCATCCTACGACTCTGTGAGCAGACACTTTCTCCGTTATTTAACGTTCTACACATGACTTTTATAGCTTGCATTTGCCAGTAACCCATAAACAAAGCGGTTCGAAACGCAAGTTTGAAATGAACGAGGAAGGTTGCAGTGATGCATGGGCTAATCCTAACTAGAACCTGATAGAGGCACCGGCTATTAAGTATCATCGTCGTGATCATCGTCATCGTCAGCTTAAGTGCAAATATATAGGGCACGATGGTTTGTCCCAGTGATCTATAATTACTATACCTGTCCTGGTTTGGTCAACTTGATCTTATGCATGCATGTTATTTAATTGATCCATCAATTCCTTTTCCGCACTTGATTGTTATAGAGTACAATCTGTTATAGGTGGTGTCCAAATTCACGCGCCAGCGAAGGCCTTCTACGAGTTACAGTTACCACTCTCGAAAGCTGTGCTTTTGCTTTTTGCATGCGTCGGAAGTAACTTCATAGGCAAAAAACGTCATGGACGCCATTTACTGACACCTTCAATTGCATGAGCCAGGGCTTGCTTTTACAGGCTGCATGAACTGTATAATTCCCTTCTAACTTTAGACTCGTTTCAGAGCGTTAAATATATATATATATATATATATATATATATATATATATATATATATACCCATATGTATTGCCCTAATCCGTACTATCTAACGCTTTCCTATCCCTGACCTTACGCCTATAGCTTCCCATCTGATCAGAATTTGTTTCATCATCCTTATCATCAACACAAGCCTACTTTTTGACCACTGGAGGACGAAGGCATCTCCCAGCGATCTCGAATTACCCCTGTCGTGCGCTAGCTGATTGCCGACTTGCGCATGCAAATTTCCTAATTTATTCACCCAAAGTAATTTTCTGCCGTCCTCTACTGCGTTTCCCTTCCCTTGGCAACAATTCTGCAACTATGGTCAACCAGTAATCTGCCTTACACATCACGTGGCCCGCCCAGCTCCATCTTTTTCTCCTTATGTCTACTAGAATATCGGATATCCCCGCTTGCTTTCTGATCCGTACTGCTCTCTTCCTGTCTCTTAACATTATGCCTAAAATTGTTCTTTCTATCGCTTTTTGCGCGGTCCTTAAATACTTCTCGAGCTTATTTGTTACCCTCCAAGCTTTATCCCCATATGTGTGTACAGGTAGAATGCAATGATTGTGCGCTGTTTTCTATGACGATGGTAAGGTCCCCGTCAGGATTTGGTAAAACTGGCCGTAAGCACTCAAGCCATTTTGATTCTGTAATAAATTTCCTTCTCATGATAGGGTACCCTGTGAGTGATTGACCTAGATAAACGTAATCCTACACAGTGTTCCGTATTCTCCGAACTCGGTTCAGCACTATTTCCAATAAAGATTGCGTGGCTACTCTGCGTACTGTAAAGGTCAGTATCGAATTCTGCTGGTCCTTTTACTATATCATCGAAATTCCTGATGACATTACCCTGCTTATCTTTCATGCATAAATCCTGCCCTGTCCTATGCCAAGTTTCATTCGCACTCATTTCATGGTCCGGCCAATTCTTGCTTCCTCCTCAATCTTTCCGACATTATAATGTCGAATGTCACTTACACGTTTCTTGTTTGTCAGCTTCGACATTTCGTTTAAGGGTGCTTTAAATCGTCGTTGTGGGCATGTTGACACATTTACGGGAGAGACATCTGCCACTGACAGAGTCATAGAAATAAGTACGAAATAATCAATGTTGTGGAATAATTAGTTGCAAGAAATCGGATGATTTATTACCAAGCAAACAGCTTTGTCTCGGAGCTGTTGAGAACAAGCGGCGAGGCGGAGCTTCCAATGTCACGTGACCGGTGACGACGTAGATGGTCGGGCGAGCACGAAGCGAGTGACATTACGCAACTGAATAGACGATATGCGAAATTGTGTGTGCAGGCTTTCTCACGCTCAAAACTTGCCTTAATCAACATAACCCATATTCCGCTAACAAACACTCTCCAAGTTAAGATTTGTGCATTGGAAGTTTAGATTGTGTTAGGATAGAAGGTGAGGGGGAACGGCAGAACCCACCAGTAAGCTGATTCTTTATTTATATTTTGTATATTCTGAGGTACAGTAGCGAGGTGTTGGAGATGCGCACTCAGGTTTTGTTTTTCTTTTTTTTCTTTTTTTTGACTGAATTGACCATACACTGCATAAAAGCACTGATAAGCAGCCTACACGTCGTTGGCCTTTGGTTTGCCAATGAGGCCGCGTCCCGTATGGCCGGCAACTGGATGCGTGAATCGTTTCCGCCCACCTGGAAGGAAGATCGCATTCGTTGTCTCTATCTTCTTACTGCCGCGTTTGTTCCCTCGTCATAGGACAGGACCACTGTTTCAGCACCTTTAACGACGCTATTTCTTCGGCACGTCGAGGTCGAGAAATAAAAGGGGTCCATACATAAAAAGCGGTGTCGTTTTTTTTTTTGTTTTTGAGCGGTATCAGGACGTGCCGAAGTGGTTTCCATCCTGTCGCACAAAAAAAAAACCTGGCGGTGATTCGATTATTGTATTGAGACACACACACGCACGCACGCACACACACACACACGCACGCGCACACACACACGCACACACACACACACACACACACACACACACACACACACACACACACACACACACACACACACACACACACACACACACGCACAGGCGCCCAGAATAAGTCAAGATTCAAAAACTCGGTTCAAAACAGAGTACGAGTGCGGGCGGGTACCAACAGATTGTACTCGTATGCATTTTGTAAGGGGAAACATGTTGCCCGTTGTTCTTTGTTTCAACTTGCCGTAGGTTCCCGCATCTCTATGCGGGTCATTCCACGCACCAACTGTCCCAACCTTGGTGCTCGACCAACACCGATTTCTTTGAAAAATTGAGGACTATCTATTTAAAGCAAGAAGTCTTCCTGCAAAGCATTGCAGCGAAAAAAAGTTTTCAGCAACGCTAGGAACATGTGAAGTTTTTTAGAAAGCTAAAAAGTCGGAGTCGTAAAACGCATTGTAAAACAATTTGCTCTTCTTAAATTAGGCGAGGACACGATTCTCCCTTCAGAATGAAGATAGGCTTTTCACTTAAAAAAAAGATTTTATCGATCTTTACTTTTCCGTGAGTTTGTTATGCGGCCCTAAATTTGCAAAATTTGGTCCATAATGCGATTTTCTTTTTTTTTGTAGAAAGATAACTTTTACCCAAACGTTATATTTCACAGTATCTAATTGCCAGCACGTTGTACTGTAAGTGAAAAGCAATTTGGGACGGATACAACGCGAAATGCTCTCTACAGCTGGCGAAAAAGTTGCAATAAAGTTAGTTTTAGACGATGTTTAGCCGTCAATTTAGCATTGAGGTGGTGGGGGCAAAAATAGGCTAGAAAGTGTATTTATTAGCAACATCCATTGTTTACAGACTGAGAAACTTTTATCAAATTACTTTTTGGTTGAAGCAAAAAAACATTATGAAGTTGTGTTATACCGGTCTCTTTGAGTGCACGTGTAGGATTCGTAGGAAAGCGTCCAGGCGGTAAGTAGAACTTGCGCAGACGCAAAATTTCCTGAGTGAATGGGGGAATTAACATCTAGACAAGATAATTAGCTCTTCAAGTGTTTAACTGAGTGCTTTGTTAGCCAGTATTCGGCTAGCCAACAAAATACGCGAGCCCCAATAGAGCGCATTTAACCGTATGTCGCCGTACACCGACGGGCTGAATAGCGTCGTCACGCGGAACCGGGAAATTACGCCGGCGTGTACAGAGTGCAGTTACGTACACTAATATTTAGAAATGAGCGAAAACATTATGATTAAGAAGAGAATATGTTGCTTCACTACGGCAAATTAGCAGCAAATATCACCCAATATCGGGTGTTAGAGGAGTGATGTCGACGAGTCCTTAAATGCAGTGGTCTACTTAAGTTCATTTAAAGAGATGACGGAAAGAAATAAATACGTTTAGTTGATCGCCTTCTCTGTCTTTCTTGTTGTTAAATGTTAAATGCAGACCGAATGAGGCAATCCGCTAATCTCGGTAATGTAGGTTTCACCGAAAGAAACAAAAATATACCTTTGTCAGCGCCCTCATGGCATGGTATCGAAGCATCTACTCGTCCTTCGATATCATGCCATGAGGGGACTGACGAAGGTATTTTTTTCCTGTCGTATGTATTCGTTCCTGTTCGGCCGTGCACATGTAGACTAACCACCGCCTACTACCTGCAGACCAATGGACTAACTCAGCGGCTCAACCGCGCGTTGACGGAGATGCTATACGTGTACATTTGTACGGACCACAGTGACTGCAGCTTTGACGATGCACCTGAAGCACACGCCTGTCTTCCTCGCTATAAGAAGAACATCTGGGCCAGATCGAAGAGTCACTTGTCTGCGCTCGAGCGACGATAAAATATAATATGTGGGACAAGAAACGCCTCACGTCTCGCACAGCCTTTTCCGTGAAAAGCGCCGACCTTTTGCTAAGCTGGCATACTCGAGGAGGTTTATAGTGTTTTGGCCTAAACATGCTCTGGCATGACACGATTGTTAAGCTTAGCGCACTTTCGCGCGGAGAACAGCGCCCACTTTCGCGTAAGTCACTCGCACTTGGTGAGGCACCTAAGAAATATGTACTTGCGGGTCCCCCTAGGAATATTTATCTAAAGTTTTTCATTCTGACATTTCTGATCTCTACCTAATTTATAAACACCCACCAACTAAGTTTTTGGTTGATACGTTCACCTATAACATGAACTATGGATGAAGTGCGATCGTTTGTAGTATACTCTTTTATTTATTCTATGGAACCCTCACAAAAACTGCGAGAGGTATAGAGGCGCTCGGTATGCATGTCACATTCTCTTCTCGTAATTAATTACCAATAAAAAGTTATTCAATTATTTATTTATTTATTTATTTATTTATTTATTTATTTATTTATTTATTTATTTATTTATTTATTTATTTATTTATTTATTTATTTATTGACCGATTTGTGTGTCGCTAAGGCGGCTCGTTCCCTGCAAGACCACGCTGAAAACACTGCTTCTTGGGACGATCCAAATTATTTGGGCAGCCGCGCACTCCTCTCTCCCCGGCAACGAGGCTGGTTCACAACGTAGCTCGAGGACTTACTCGCCGAGCAAGTGAGCCCGCCCAGCCGGGAACGAGAGGAGACCGCATGGTCAGCTACAAAGAAATAACCGATTACTATCGGCTGGGAAGGGCCCGGTACCCACCAGCTCATCCCGCGCTAACCAGGAAACAGGCGGTGGCCTGGCGCCTCCTGCAAACAAACATGTATCCAAACCCGGTGGCCTGCAGCAGATTCTATCCAGGGCATTACAACGATCAATGCAAATTATGTAAATGTAGGGCGGATCTGCCACATATTCTATGGGCATTCTCGAAGGCGGCTTCTTTCGAGGGCCGCAAAATTCAAAACCGGAAGCAGTGGGAGACCCTGCTGCTCAGCTCAGACCAGCAAGACCACGTCTGGGCCGTCCAGCTAGCCGAGACAGCCGCCGAGACCCAAGGGATCTCGGCCGTCTGCTAGGCGGAGGGAGGCTGCGTCCTCTCTCGTGAATTGCTGGCACCATTAAAGTTGAATCTCTCTCTCTCTCTCTTGGAAAACGCACCAGCACGCACCTCTCGTTTATCATTTCAAGTACTGACGCCTCTCACCAGAGGCGTGCCGTACACCTGAAAACAATATTTTCGGTTAGTAGGCGCAAGAAAGACTTCTATTGAGGGCCTCACATTTTTACACCAATTGTAGAAGTTTAGAAGAAGATGAAGCAGAAAGTTCACAAATCTATACCTCTGCATCAAAAGCATATATCTCAGATCGATCAATCGAACTCAACATAGTGCAGCTGAAGCAGGAAAAAAGTGATATTTGATCTTACACTGTCAAGCTAAACTTTTACGACGCTTACGGGATTTAGAATAAGTCCTTTTCACCAATTTATGCTATTTTTAGACCGGTGCATACAACATCAACTTGGTACGCTTCAGATGTTCAAATATAGGTATTAAGCCGTTCTTTAGTTATAACCACTGCTGGCATCACTTCCTCCTATCAAAAATAAATCGCATTGCCAATGGCTATGTTTCCGCAGACTTTGTTGTTCGGTGGAGTTGCGCAAAGCAACCTCGCCATCTGGAAGAAAAAAAAAAGAAAAAAAGGGGGCTTCTATCATTCCTTTCTTGTGCTTCCAACAACATAATTCCTTGTGTGGCCATATCGGAAACCCGTTCATTGCTGCCCGATACTTGGATCACTCCGCCTATTACTTCCACAAATGTATTCTGGAAGGTCTCTATCCCTGGTCTATAAGCGTCACTAAGACGATGGTCAGTGAAGGCTCTTTCCGGGGATTGTATTCCCTACCACATGTCTGCCTCCCTTGCATCTCTGCATATTTACTCAATTAACGAGACCGGAGCGGACAGTTGGAAGTTTAGCCGCTTTGCCCTAATCTTAACCGGGAGGAGCATCGACTCGTTCTCAACGGGTTCTGATTTGGCAGTACTGCGCGTTGGTGCACTACGTAGTACGCCCCTCTCGTTTATCTTTCAAGTACTGAAGCCTCTCACCAGATGCGGGCCGTACACCTGAAAACAATATGTTCAGGGAAAATGTGCGCTCATGGAGAATGTGTGCGTCTACGTCATTCAACTTGCATTACTTAGTATACTGTTCACCATGCTGTTATCTTGAGTTGCGTGCCAATGCACGTTAGTAAGAGAAATGAGAATATAGCTGTGATAGTTGCGACGGAACTGTCGGCGCTTGCTGCCCCGCCGGTTTGGTTTGGGTTCACACATACAGATCTAAGAGGTTCCTTGACATGATGGCAACTATGGCAAACGACTGCTCAAAGGACATATTTAAGACCTCCGAAATAAAGATTGCGCTGCTATAGACACAACAATGCAGTGGTTTCTTTCTTCTATGCCACTGCTGACGCCTGTAGGTGAAAAATAATGTTCGACATCTGCCGCCGTGACCGTAAGCGGCAGTGGCTAACACTACCAGGGCTAAATGTCTGATACACATACGTAAATACTTAGCAAACCAACCGCGGGGCGGGGGAAGTGGAGCGGAGGCGGGTGGCCGCCAAACAGAACAAAGGTACAGTATAACACACATACTACAAAATATGTGAACTCTGAACCCACTCGACGCAAATTGTCGTTTCGTCCGCTTCCACTGTTCTTATTATTTCTACATTTCAGTTTAGCAAACAAAGAACACTTATTATTTTCTTCATCTCCCTAAGCTCAATCAGTTCATATGTTTTGTGGCTCCCTGACGCGCTTTCTGCATATTTGAGGTACTATCGCAATGGTAAGATTTCACTTACTCTACTATCCTAAAAGCCGACTACTATGTCTAACCCCAGCGTTCTCCAAAGCTTTTTCATTCTTCGATCATTTCTTCGTGCTCAGGTCTTTTAGAGAACCGCATTAGTGCTTTCACCTTCGAGGCATCTGAGCCTGTCAGTAGGATTTAAAGATTCGCTTCCTGAACGAAAAAGGCTTACGCGCCAGGAAAGTTGGCTTGGGCATCTTTCTCGCGTGTAGCTGGAGTCACATCAGCGAATCTGACTTCCACTGATCCGCTAGCGTGTGAAGGATTCCCCTAAGAGCAAACAACTGCATGTAATTCTATAGATCGACAATAGAGGAATGCAGTATGTATTCCAAAGGAAGCCACGGTGATACTGGTATTAGTGTTTATGTCGTGTGCTTTCTTCTCTTTCTGTTACTTCTGCATTGTTCGTTGTCCTGTTGCGTGTTCCGTGTTTCGTTCGGTTCACTCGTTAGTCTGCTTTCTGTAAGGCCCGCTTCTGGTGCATTCGACAACCTCATGTTTAAAAATGAAACTACACCTTGAGGCATTTCTGGCTGTCAGGTAGTTTTACTTTCTTTGCGGGAGCACGTCTTCATGCTGGAAGTTCCCTTACAGCTGCCAGAGATGCAAAGCCTTTGATTATTGAAACATCAAAAAGAAGTGCGTGTGCCTGACCAAAGGTGACGTTTGACGCAGCGACACCTCTGTAGAATCGACAAGGTTGCCGTCGAAGTCTCCCAGAAAAGAGGAAACATATAGGGCAGGATTCGCTTCGTAAAAGCTTTTGTCACGGATCTAAGCAATATTGCGTTCGGTGTCACGCGGAATTCTGGATCCCCATAAAAAGAATTTGGCAGAAAGGAATTTTTACATTATAGAAGTCCAGGAGGTACTTTCAGAGATCTCGCCAGCCTTATATTGTTTTTTGCTGCAAGAGTATTGCATAATCTTACAGAGTGCATGATACTGTTTCCACTAAGGAGAAAGCTTTCTTTTTACATTGACTGCAACACGCTGGTTGACATTAAAGGAGAACATGAACCAGAGTCACTGCGGCATTGATTTGAATGAATTTAGTTGCTTGTAAAACAGTAACATAATCAAACCTTATTTAATGCAGAAAGTTTAACGTTGTTTTACAAACACTTGCAGCTCCGGTACACACTGGTGCCAAAGTTTCGTTTAAAAATTTTGTGTCGGAATCTCCGTGGTTCAAACGCTATATAGAATGGTCAATAGTTCACAGATAAAACAAGCTTAGAGGTCGACATTTAGGGCCATGGTTTGCACTATTTACGGCCACCGACCGTTTAAATTTTTTATCAGTAATTCTTCACGGTTTTGGAAGTGGTTGACTAATTATTGCTTGAACGGTACGCCACGTTTTGCAATTACGGGTTCTTATTCTGAGCCCAGTATGAACCCGGTAACAGTGGGTAGACTAAACACGGTTATAGGTCGATGTTCTAAGCCGCGCGTACTATTCTTAACTTTTCACTGTGAAGTGATAAATCAATAGACTGGATAAAGACTTTTTTAAGATTGTCAAAATAGCCTTTTTTTCTATTTTGGGCTCGACTTTCACGCTTATCGAAGCTTTCGCAAAGTCATGCTAAACGCTGCAATGCTCGAAGCTTTCGACGCAGACAGTGTGAAACGCAAGATAAATTTTTAGCAAAGTCTGCATTTGTTCCGCCTGCGCGTGCAGGCCCCGAGGCAGCAATTGCCGAGAATCCTGCGAAAGACATGATCTAAAAACGACGGCATTTCTGAGATGCACGTTACGCTTATGCGTTGACAATCTGAGAGTATCCGAAATACACGCTCTTGAGTTTCCGGGTACAAATTTAGCAGGTTGTGTTAAATATTCGAAAGGAAGCATGCCTTTGTAAGTCTAAAATGCCCGTCGCATACTATGCAGTAGGCGCGAACTATATCTGCACTCAGTGGAATCTCAGCTGCAGCCAAATAATTTCATTCTTCACTCTGCCACGGTGCGTCTTCTAGGAGGTAACTGGTGTCTCAGAAAACTGGTTACATGACGTAGATAGGCATGTAAAAGCAGATGTTCAGGGGCTCTAGAGGTGCTCGGGTATAGTACCGGCAACTTTCTAAGATAGAAATACTCGCTCGCTCGCTCGCTCGCTCACTCACTCACTCACTCACTCACTCACTCACTCACTCACTCACTCACTCACTCACTCACTCACTCACTCACTCACTCACTCACTCACTCACTCACTCACTACTCACTCACTCACTCACCTCAATCACGAAACTCACTCACTCACTCACTCACTCACTCACTCACTCACTCACTCACTCACCTCAATCACGAAACTCACTCAATTCGCTCAGCTTCACCTCATTCACTTCACTTACCTCTCTCAATCGCACTCTCCCAGCCTACTAGGCAGGCAGGCAGCCAGGCAGGCGCTTGCTTGGTCGGTCGGTCGGTTGGTCGGTCGGTCATATTTACCAGTGCAAGAAACCTGTTCGACAAGTAGGCAAGCACAGCACCGATCGACTTTCAAGAGAAGCTTTTATTTGAAAGTAGCCGTATACCATACATGTTTTTTTAGAACAAAGCACTAAAAACACTTGCTGAGGGTTGCCAAAAATTAGAACATGTACTTAAATCCTTTTAAGAAATGGACACTTCATGTTGGCTGGGTGCACGTGATAAGGACCTTTGTCTGCCTATGCTCGGTACCTTCCTTTCGGCTTGTGAAACAATACACCACATCAACTCGCCCCGCGATACCGTATGAGTGAACCAATTACTTCTTCACACGCTCACTCGCTCACCTATTGAGAAACATTCTTGCAGAGGTACGAGACGTTTCGCTACATTGCCAAAAAGCTCCACTGCCTTTCTTTAATTTCCTGCACGCAGACTCTAGTGTATAGTGAACTGATGTAAAACTTGTCATGAGGGCGAATTCCACATTCTTCAAACTAGAACTGAGGAAGGAGTAATGATGGAGTATAAACTGGTTACCAACTTAGATCCCGCATCACACTTCGTCGAGGAAGTTTGAATATGGAGAGTGCCTGCTTACGCAGACGAGTTCCGGTTTGCCGAGATAGTGATCGTCAGAACTTGAGAGGGAGGGGATGAGATGCGACGGGTTGGGCCGAGGTTTCTCGATCAACGGGTTAGTGAGTTTAGTTTTAGCATATGCTCGCGGTGGAACTTCACTGCTCAGATGCGGGCCCTGTGCTCGCATCCCTGAATGAAGAATCGTTGCCGAAAGGTTTTGTTTACTTAAAATATGTCGGTGGCCATGATAGTACGTAACCGACTCCATACCCTAACTGCACGAACCAAGGAATACGGAAAATATCACTGACGTTTCTCTTTTATTGGTTCTACGCTATATTTAGCATTATAGTCTATTTACAAACATTTTCATAAACAAGGGGTAGCTGTACGTTCTCGAAAAAAGCTTTTTTTCTGTTTTATACTCTTATAAAAAACGAAGGTAGAAAGTAATGAAAAGTTGTTTACGTGATGGACACAGCTCTGCATGTTTACATTCGTGTGCCTGTGCGTATGTACGCACGAGTGTGTGCGTGTGTGTGCGCGTGCGCTTCACGCTCTTGATTTCGCAGTGGTACGAACTAGTACAATTGTTTAGCGTGTGAGTACATGAGATGCTTCTTTGGTTAGCTGTACTTTTGTCCTCTTTGCATTTACGCTTTCTTGTAGGAAACTGAGGAACGTGTGCGATTCGCTCACGAGAATTTCGCAACTGTGTCTTCGGATAGCCGGCTCAAACGCCTGCTTATATCCGCTTGTCCAGAGCTCTTAAGCAACAAACTAACAATACGGCTCGAATGTGTGCACAGCTGTTTTTGTGTGAATCGACTAAGCGGGAAAGCTTCCGTGCAGGGTTCGGGAGCTCCACCACTTTGAGGAATGAGCTTGTGTTAGTTGGGTCAGTATAGCGAAAGGTTACTGTTATCAAACGGAGCTACGGATAGGCATGACATCAAAGTCTACGACCGACTATATACCCGTAAAGCGAAACAAAGCACGCGTTGAGCCGTAGTACTTTTTTACGCATGCGTCAGGTCTGTGCTAGGGATATAGCTCGCTGGTGCAATAAAGCTGTTCCCAATATTGGCGCCAGACCCACAGAGCGTACGTTTGGCCGTTTTGAAAGGAAAAGTAGTTAGTGAAATAAAAATAAACAATGTGAATATTTGGTTACCAATTGGAAGTTCGTGTACGGGAAAGATGCAGTTAAAAGACTACTTAGTAATACTGGAAAGTAGATTTAGTGGGCGATGCATTAAAATTCTCGTCCTATAGTCTTCCCGCTAATCGGAAATAAATTCGGATTAGTGAGGCGCGGTGAATTTTACTCGGAGACTTAGTTCAGCAGTGCCAATGAAGGGCAAAAGCCAGCTGCTACCAAATGTCACGTTTTACATTTGAATGTAAATCGGTTGGGATAGAAACAAATCATGGCAGAGCTGCAGGTATGGTAGTTGCCACGTGTACTTTATTACCATATTTTAAATAGAGACTTCATCGATGACGCGAGCGGATACAACGCAGATTCCAGATCAATGGCCTTCGACATTTTCAGGGCCCCATGGGCCCCGTCAGATTTCGGAGTTCTTGATCATGCGTGGCGCTGGTAGTCAGCATTCCGGGTTCTGCGCATTTTCGACAGGCGGTATTGGCAGTAGTTCTTTACATGTACATGTACCTGTAAGTAGTTTTTTACATGTACATGTCCACATGTAAATGGTGTAAATCAGTACTCCAGCAGCAGTCGAAATGTACATGTCCACTACACGTACATGTCCACCTAGTGGACATGTACATGTAGTGGACATGTACATTTCGTCTGCTGCTGGAGTACTGATTGACTGTGGCGCATGGCTCCTGCTAAAGCTCACCCCAGCCCAGCGAATCAGAACTTCAACAGCAGACGAAATGAAAATATCCACTAGGTGGTCTCTTGCAGAATACCTCCCAAGGATCACACGTGTACTTTTCTCGACCCAACGCCAGCCAATATGTATTCCACACAATCTCGTCCCGATATACATTCAGACACGTTGCACGCGAGGACTTCGCGGCGGCACGGACAGATGGCGCAGCGTGCGCGGAGGGAAGCGCGGGAGACGAACCCAGCTGCAGCAAAAACACATCATAGATTCACACGTGACATGTTTTGGCAGTGGCAGTACGATGTTTCGCTGCACCGCTTTAATGCTAATCGTCCTTACACCGACAGTCGTTCTGAGATGTCTTCTGACACAATTTTCGGAGTCTTTCTTGCAGTGACATCAACAGCTTCCCAAAACATGGTCGTCGTTGTCTTTCACACCCCAAACATCAGTGTTTTGTCGATTGCTTATGCAGATGTGCACCTCTTCGTAATGAAAAGATATCAAGGAATACAAGTAAAGAGAAAATTAAATTAAATACGCAATGTTCTGGTGGAAAGATATCGCAATATTTACGGCCTGAAACTGGTCGCCAACTACTTTATACATGAAAATGTCAGCAACCCATATTTCGCCGCGCATTTCCCGGTTAACTATCAGCCGATACAATGTGTGCAAAGGCGAAGCGCAAAATCGAAGCCGACATTCGGACCATGACAATAATCTTGGTCAGAAGTCCGACGCACACAACTTTCTTGGTCACATGCTGCGGTAGTTCGGTGCAAAGACCTTCGCGTAACGTGCATTGGATGTACAAAAATATTGTGTCCAGCAATTATATCATGGTTTTGGCATGCCAAACGCCAGAGTCCCCTTTCGAAATGTCACCCAAGTTTTCTGGGCACATGTCTAGCTGTTATCTCGGCTTATAGGCCACTTGAAGATCCCGCATATTTTCGGTCACTAAATGTATCGTTAATTAGTTATCTGCTGACTCACTGCATGCCTGAAGTAAAATATGCCTGCACATGCTTGCTCAATAAATAAGCTATAAATAATTACCCGATCAATCGAGACCAACCGAATGACTGACTGATCGGTTTGTTTTCCAGCTACCCATTAAAATAAATAGTGGCCCGGGCTAAAGACTGTATTTCAATGAGCCCCATCTGGTCTAACATACTTCCTGCAAGAAATCTCAGAGTCCTTCATCATTTGAAGGGCTGCAGAAGCGCTGAGATCTCGAAGTCATCGAAGTACATAACAGAATTGGTCCCCATGCTGTGGTAAAACGAAAGACTACCGAGAACAAAACTAGTGCGAGGATAAGGACAAAGTCTGAAGCAATGTTGGGCAGCTAGCCAATGGAATGTCTGTGGCACGAGGCGGCCATTTGTCACGAGTAGTCGTTACGACCACGTGCTGGAGGTTTCAGCGAGTCCAAAAGCCGCATAGGCGTGCCGACCATTTGTCTTCAGTTTCGGCAAATGTGCGGTGCGTTGCACGAAAATATACGGCAACCTTTTGATTGGACCATCGGCATGGAAAGAGCGCAGTACCAACACCGACCAGTAGGGATATAAGTCTGTCCGCAGCCAAGATAAATTGAGGACAAAGGGGCACCACGCAAGGAATGCGATGCTGAATATCCGTCACCCGTCGAAAGAGGTGAACTTCAAGGTAAGATAAAGAAAATGTGAAGAAATGCGTTAGTACGTATATGCACATGCTCAGTGCTAAAGTAATGATTCGTAAGCATACCACAAGGCTTTCAAAAGCATCATGAATTGCGCTCTTTTTTTATCATCAAAGGTCATCGGCGTTACACAGAGAGCAATGGCACCAGTAACAATGTCAGTAATTGCACTACTGAAGATAACAATGTCTTTGAGAGCAGTGGCGGGGACGGGGTGTTATTTCCAATTGCTGCTGCTTTGGAAAATAAAGGAATAAAAATTTTGCGAGCTACTGTAAAGAACCAAACCAATACCAAAAGTGTCAGTAACGAATTAAATGATTGCCGAAACTTGTGCCCTCAGAGACAAGTAACGCTCAAATTACAACGAAGGTGGCAAGCGCTGTACGTCGCCGGTATTAAATTTAAGTTCACGGATATAGTAAGTCCGTTGTACAGGCATCACCGCGCACTCCAATGTAAGCGTTCATGCTCGCTTACACATGAGAATGTTCCACAACATTTTCTTCGCGAGCGCAGTCTGATTAGACGAGAATCATTCAACGTATAATTTGTGATCACATTTAACAAACTTTGAATACACAAGACACGTCCTTGCTTCGAGTGATCACTTGATGACAGTAATAATCCGGATTAAGATGGTCACAGAATTCAAGCAATGTGTTGCCTGTTAATGTGCAATAGCAGACGACCTTGCGATGACTCTTCTAAAACAGACAACCACAGTGTAAGACCTAAAATGACGAAATCAAAGACTGTTTAACGAGTTCATGAGCATCTGTAACAGCTTAAGGATCCAGAGCAATAAAAGGGCTATGAGACACGCCGTATTGGACCGCACTAACACTTTGGTTTGGATTGGTTGGTTCATGTCCTAACTGTAAATAGGTCAGCGCGCGAGAAATTGCGGACAGAAAATGGACACGTAAAGCAGGACAGGTGCAATCCTGCTAAACAAGATGGAATATGGCATCGCACTTCAAAACAAGGACGTAACACAGTGAACAAGCATGAGAGCTGCACTGTAACTATACTTGTAGTATATAGTTGTTCATAGCTGTACATAGTGGATAGTTGCAGTACAGCGCTCGGGTTGGTTCACGGTGGTGCGTACTGGTTTTGAAGTAGGCTGCCATATTCCACCATGATAACCAACTAGCCCACCCGCATCTCTTAAGCTGTTAAGCGTGTCCATTTGTCCGTGTTTCTTGCGCGCTGCACTGCGAAATAATTTCGAACACCTATGATGCCTCAGTATGTACCAATAACTCGGCTCGCGTAAGGTTTCCCTCTTCTTTTTTTGCATTTCAGCCGTGGGGGTGCACTGTGGCACGGTATTAGCCAATGAGCCATGGCGGCAGGTTGAAGCCGACAAATTGAAGCTTACGGTTATGTTCTCCTCAGAGGACACTGTTCCCAGGAACGTTTGCTGTGTGTGCGTGTGTGTACGTTTGCCTGTTTTACTTCTACATGGGCATGATTTCATGATTCACAGCCACGTCTTGTTGGCAAATGCGGTGAGAAGAGGAGCCTACATTTTCAATATATTCAAATAAATAAATAAATTACAAGTGCTTTATTTTAGTTCTTCTAAAAAAAGAACAAAATGTATGCCATGCTGGAGCAACTGAAGGCCTTCACGCAAGTACGGAGGTTACCGAAAAAAAAATGTTGTTCAAACTTCAGCGCAGTCGTGTAACTAAGACGCTGCGCAAGACGTCGTGCAACATCAGCATTCTCATTCTGTCGTCTTAACTCCTCTGTGACAGTTAAAGTCCACCCGAGCGCAGAGACACAGGCCGGAGCGCCCTCTGTTGCGAAAGTGTGCACATTGCCTGAGGGGTATCATTCACTCACCGTATGCCTTATACGCAGAACGCTGTGCATGGTTCGAAACAGCTCGAGGGCATTCTCTCCGAAAGTCTTGTCAGTGAACACAGAACGTATATTTTGCCGTTTCTTTAGGTTATAGGAACTCAATTCAGCATGGCCGCTATTGCTCGGTATAGATGTTTGAGAGTGCATTTTATTGGCTGCGTGCACAGGCGTGTCTAAATTACTCAGCACAAATAGTGGGCGTACAACAAACGAAACGAGCAGAATCGACGGAGCGAGCGTCCGCATTTGTTATTGTTTAACAAATAGTGTCGGCCTACAACAAATATTTCCTGAAGGGCCGGCTATTCGAAGAAGTCAGAAACGAGTTCTAGTGACGACTAAGAAATGTGAAGACGAAACAAGAACGGACAGGGCAAAGGCAGACAGCAAAAATATGTCGCAGCGATAAGTCATCACATTCCCCAAGCATTACCCTGCCCTACGCACAGTCGCACAGCACAGTAACTCGGTAAAGTCCTACCACAGCACACGGTACCAGAATATATGTGTAAGGTGACCAACTACACAAAGGAAAGAACAACGAGAAGAAAAAATTGTTCGCGAGCAAAATTTCTCCCCTGCTTTTTCTCAATTCAGGGACCACATTCCACCTCGCGTTTAGAGTGAGAGAGAGAGTGAGCAAGGAGTGATAAGGCTAATGCAGGAAAATTTTTCAAACCGATCTTGGCTTGCTATCCAGCACTGGGGAAGGGTAAAGAGAGACTGAAAGAGAAGAACGAGGGTAGTTCACACTATGCACAGACCTACACGCAATGAAGCATTAATCTTTGAGTGCGTCAAGAAGGTCATATATACTGGTGCATCGAAATAAACACGCTTGCGTCAAAATCACAAGGCTCAATTCACATTCTTCTATTCCTTCTTTGCAGAACTACCCAATTCCAGTGGCGCTTTTGACACTCTTATCGCATCATTGGAATTTTCAGGCTGCTAGTAACTGCGGCTGGCTATTCGTGTGATGTCAGGCGGGAACTGTGACGTCACGGGCGGCGCTGGTGACGTCGAACTTTCTAATGATGAGACTGGTTTCCTTGAAAAAAAGAACTGTAGGCCAGAATTTAGCACCGCTATACTATCTCAAGTATGCGAAAGCCTACTTATAGTGTGGCGCTTGTTAGCGCTCGACAACTGAGCGCGCATGCGTCATGGAGGACCTTGCGCACTCCGATTTATCAAAGTTATGCCCTCCACACCTCGTATCTCTCACAAACTTGCGATTCCAGGCACATTGTGACGGTCTCCGGGAGGCTCAACGCATCTCGAGTTTTCTATTATATAGATACTCCCAATGTGGTTGAAGTCCGCCTATATTGCCATAGAGAAGGAGGGATGAAACCTTTGTAATCCACCACAGCAGCTCAATTATCTGTCCATTAGGCTGTCAACGGAGGCATATTTCTCTCGTGCCAAAGTCACCTTTTGAAACGCGTGGCGCGTGCTTCACGTTCGAGTTTCTCGCATTCTTTCCTCGTCACTTCGAGCGCTTTCATATGCTGTGTTTAACTGCACTACAATCTGGATACTGCACTGCCTTCGGGATCGTCCCATATGTTCTGTTAGATACTTCCTAAATATACGAAATGATCAGGCAGAAATAAATAGGCTAATGCAAGCGTTGTTTTCCGGTTGCCGTCGGGAAGCCTACATAAAAACCAATGATTTTTGCTGCGTCATTTTGTGTTTTTGTCCGTCTAGTCATGTGGCAGTTTCATCTTTTACGCTACAACCTGTGTTGCTCTCCTTCCAACGTGCCCTTTTACATTTTTACATATGTCTACGGCAAACAAGTTTTTCGGTAGCTTCTTTCTTTTTTTTCACTACTTCCATTTCTTTTTCGGCGACCATTTATTTAGCGTTTTTGAAATGGTAGCCATGCAGCCGCCATTTTTCTTGGAACGCTAGTTTGTTACCAGGCTCAAGGTATTTTTTTTCAGAGGCTATTCCCGCAGTTTTTTTGATGAGAATTATGATCGCGTGTTCAAAATGAATTTGTTGTCCCTCATACAGCTGTCGTTCTTGCGTTAGTCAGTACAGGCGTTGTTCCTGTTACACCGAAGTCAATTCCCCTGCTGCAAATATATTAGTGTATATTTCATTATTCAATATTCGATAACATATTCGATACTTATTATATGCATTCGATTCGCATTCGAAAATGTTGATATTCGCCTAACCTCTAGTTGTAGAGCATCTTTGTATGGGCTTCGCTAAACCATTGCCTCAGATATATTCCCACGAGTGCTTTGGATCTGCATATTTTATTTTATTCCTTTCACTCTATGTTATCCTTGATCCACATACTTGTTGGCTAAGTATTTTGTTACACAGTTGTTGACCTCTTGCACTGCCTGGTGATAATATTACTATTTTGGCTTTGTTTTCCATACGCAAGGTTTCCGCGTCCACATTTCGCATATTTCTTGTCCAATAACGCAGGAAAATGGTAGAGTCAGTTAATCACGAGGTAAGTTATCCACTACGATCAATATGTCAGCTTTATTGATCGATACGTTTATACTGAAGATTGCGAACGGCACCGATGAGTGCGCATCTTATGACTTCATTTGGCGCTGCTGACCATGTTCTTACAGTTTCTCTCTTAATTCGCTCGATATCGATCCTTCTCTGGAACAAATAAGATAACCTCCTCGTTTCACCCTCTCTTTTTCAACGTGGCAAAGGGTTCCGCTTTGTATTCCCCTGCCAAGTCAAGCGATAAAAAATAGAAAAACAATTATACCAGCTACTTTTCCTCGTTAAGGCTGTTCGCCGAACCTGATATCGCGGGTGTGTTAATCCAGTACACGGGTCGCCTTTCAAGCACGTCTCTCGCCCGATTGCAAAAACCGCTCTTTCTTCAACGTCAGCGCGCTGGCGAAACCATTAACCACTGCAGCCATTCGAGGGAATCGATGTCGTTGTTTAACGTCGAGGGAGCCGATGCAGCCGTTTCAGGGCGTCGGTATATTTGATTTGGCGGTTCGAGGTCTCACGTCGGTTCCCGTATCCTCCTTTTCCAGTACGCTAAATAAGGGGTCAAGCTTGCGTATGTTCGAAAGATGACTAATGGAGCCTCTATAAAAAAATCCAAAAAGCCGGTTCATATCTTATCTTGGTGTCAAACAACCAACGACACACTAAAGACAGAGACAGTGATGAAGTGCGTCTGCTTTCGCAAGCTTGCGCATTACACAACCTGCATTATCCCCGTTCTGGTTCTGTGCCAAATCCTCTTACACAGTTACGAGCCGTGAGCCAGTAACGCTCAATATTCTTTTTATTGCGTCTTCATTATTCTACTAGTGCTTAAGTACCCCATGCGCGTTCTCGGGAGTAGCCGGATCAGCGTCCAGTTAACTGCTCTCTCGTTACTTCTAATCTCTCTGGTCCTCAGCCATGCATACAAGCGCAAACGAAAACCGTTCGGCTAGGCAAATAAAAGGTAACCAAAAATTCAGAATTTCTTGAGCAGAAATTCTGTTCGGTAACTGCCATTTCTGTGTATCCCACGAAAGAAGCATTAAAATATATTACAAAGATTAGACAATTGCTTTTTTCATTGCAGGCATACTTTGTGCTGCTGTCATCGACGGACAACAGATTTAAAATTACAGCGGCAGAAAACATGAGCAACGGGGAATTTTACGCAAGATTGGAAATTAGAAATTTGGCCGTCTGTATGGGGGAGCCTGTGTATATACTTAGCTAATGAACCAACTTGCCATCGCGGAAACATTAGTCGAGACACACGAGAAATGACATTCTCTAGCGCTTATCTTCTATCATGTCCATCATTTCCGCGCTAAGACGTTTGATTATGGAGTACTATCCCGATCTGTGACGTTGTACGTATTTAATACGTACTGATGCGCAAGAACTGACGCCTCATACTCGCATTATAATGAAATTCGTTTAAAAAAACAATAAACTAAAGAAAGCGAAAGAACGCAAACAAGCGACACAGACAAGTCTCATGCACCATGAACGCTGACGCCTGTTCATGCCTTCTCGTTTCCGCTATTTTCCTTAAGTGTAATGAAACAATTTTCTCAGTAACATGCCGTGACATGAGAATAACCTGCTGATCTTATTAGGTAACCCTCGATTTTTTTAACACGAAAGTGTTTTATGCCGGGGTCCACCAAGACTTCACTGACGTATTTCCGTCACGGAAATACGTCAGCTTACAATGTACACGAACATAATACAAAGAAAGAAACCAGAAGAAAAAGTTCCACAAACATGCAAAATTTGGAAATCGAACCCACGACTTCTCGGTCCGCGACGATAGATCGCCGAGCGTTTAACCCATTGCGCCACAAACGCATTTTCAGAGAGCTACACAGACGCGCCTTATATATCTAACACTCCTCCGTGTACCCGCGCTCTTGCTCGGGGCGGTGCCGCCGCCTACGAGCAGAAAAGAGAAGTACTGCATTATGACACTAACGGGCACCGACAGTGAACGCTTCGGTGGTCTCAGCACTACGACGCCTCGATGCCAGCATTCGAAGGGACGCTGGCATCAAGAAGCACTACCAACGCCACCGGCGTTCACCGTACTCAGCACAGCGGAGCGTGGCCTCCGCAATTAGCTCTGAAAATGTTTCTGAAGTTGATCGCGGAGGCTGCAATTACTACACGCTGTACGCGCTGATTTGACTCGGTGACGATTCAGTTACGTGCTTCGTCTTTCGCGTTGTGCTAGCGTGTGCAGCGTAGTGCAGCTTCCATATGCACGACGGTTGCTCATGGTCATCGACGTGGGTAGTCGTGATGGAGGAGACGTGCCACCAGGCGTCAGCGTGGGTGCATCAACGCCTAAGGGCGCTTTAGCCACAAAACACCAATAGACATTATATATCAATGTGCAATAAACATTACACTACTTCTGTGAAGACACGTTTCACTTTCGTGTTCTATACCGATTCCTATATAAGAGGGATCAACCACATCTTTTTTCAACACCGCGCCTCTTGAACTTATAACGACTAGATACCATGCAAATTTATTCCTGAAATCTTAAATTACCTTAACGGTATTGGCGCAGGTGTAGAAACTGTAGCCTCAACGGATCTCACGGCAATGTTAATATAAATTTAGTGTATGTGCGTGACATTTATTGCTTACATGTAATTTGCGAAACTAGTTTTAAATGCGTAAGCATTTCTATGGTTACCCAACGAGAAAACTGTCCGTGTGTCCGCCCGTCCTTCGCGTAAGACGTTCGCTTTCAAGATAGCGCCAGCAGTAATGTTTTCGCCAGCTCTGGAAGATGACGACGACAAACGCGCGAGCAGTGGCACGAGCGCGTCTCTATGACCACGTGACGTGTGCAATAAGGCACGCACTAGGCACACCTTTAAGTAAGCTAGAACTGTGGGGCAGCCATGGCTCCGGATCGGAACGTCATCAGCGCACCTGGCGCCGCCGCCTCCAGTAGTTTCCTTGCGTCATCAGTTCGCGTTGCGACGACTTCCGCAGCAGTTCGTGTCGCCGCGGAGCGCTGTCGCATTTGCCGTAATGGCGCCAAGACGACCGCAGCCGCTGAGCAGTGCTAGGATTACCAGCAGTGTTAAGTGTGAACACTCAACACCACGTCGTTACCTAAGAAATGATTATGCATCATTGAGATAACTGCCCAAGGAGATTCTACGTAATTTTTAACAGCGATGCTGTTTAAGCCAGCCGTAATTTGTGGTTCGTATCAAGAAACTATCATCATCAGCAATGAAGAAAGAAATAAAAGAAAATAAGTTTTTTTACCGACGCGGGATTCGAGCTCGCGTACCCACGGTCCCAAGGCAAGCATCGTAACCACTCGGATATATGGCCACGCTTGCAGAGCAGGTTTAAATTATATATACAGAATATTTACAAAGCACCCACTGGCATACAAAACACACAAGATGCAAAATCAGTCCGCGAGACATCAGAGATCGTCGTCGTCTTCTGTATTGTCCTCCGCGTTGTCTCGAGGATTGCTTGATAACAATATGATTGAGTTCGAGCATCGTCGTCCACAGCTGGCGCGTTCGCTCGTGCTCGTGCTCTGCGAGGTGAAGAAGATGTTTTGCGCGCTATGTTCGAGGAGAGAGATAACGAAAATGAGAGCGAGGAGAGAGAGAGAGACACGCATTCACGGAGCGGGTCTGCTGGAACGCGTTGTCAGCATTGCAACGCGGTGGAATGCGGTGTCGGTATTAGAGCGCGGTGTAGATGTTGCAAGCTGTGCTATGCAACGCGCAGTGTCGGCCGTAAGTCCGAGAGAGAGAGACAGAGACAGGCATTCACGGAGCAGGTCTGCTGGAACGCGGTGTAGGCATTCGAACGCGGTGTCGGTGTTGCAAGCTGCGCTATGCAACGCGCAGTGACGGCCGTAAGCCCGAGACGCGCGAAAAGAAATTATCATCATCATGACTAATAAGATAAAAAATTTCGCGCGCACTTCAGGAAAATGCTGGGCTACGATTGCCCAGCTTCGCTGTTTCAAGGGTTGCACGACCAAGTGCAAGGTTACGCGTTTTTTAAAGACGATAGTCTTTCTTGGGGAACTTAAACGCTGAAAATTTGGTCTGTCTGTCTGTCTGTTTGTCTGTTTGTCACCCGATTCAGCCACCCGGCCAAAGTTGGACCACTTGCTTACCGCCCACACTACTTAAACTGGTACGGCTGTTCATACTTGTGAACGTTATCGATCACAAAGTAAATATTACGCATATCTGAGGCGCAACATCACTAGGTAAGTATTAGGAGGTGTGTTCCTTTAATAGAAAATACATAGATACGCAACTCTAAAGACCCTAGTTTCTTAAGCTGCGCTGAAAATGCCATGCTATGCGCGCCTCCTCAATTTTATCAATGCCAGCCAGATGCGGCCGATTCAACATAAAGGAAGCGCTGTCTGAGGCAGGGCAAAATATAAATGGCCGCTTGATGAAATAATCCGGTAAAATGAAATCTGTTCAAACAAACCTCCATTGCATTTATCATACCAGGATGTAAATGGTACGAGAACAGCATCACGGGTGGCCGCGGATCAGACCAGCACTCATGTAGTACGGCCGGCAGAAGACTATCGTCTTTCGACGACATTTGCAGCGAAGCACGCAGATACGCGGCAATTTTTTTTAACATGTTCGGCGCAACACCTCCTTTAATATTTATTAGAAGAAAAATCTCAACAACACATTTTCAGGCACATTTATTTGCATTGGAAATGCTAGGACAAAAGGCATGAAGGAGTACAAGAGTTTCTTGTAGCCCTACATATTTATGTTAAGGTTGCCCTAAAATCTTAGTATACATTTAGAAGATACTTGGATGCTTCCCAGAGGAAGTACGGAGGCTTTTCAATATAGCATATTTTACCACGCCTACGTACATTTAGTTCCATAGACAATGTGTTTTCAGAAGTCTGGTGGCAAAGATCACCTACCATGGAACCTTTCTTTCTTCAACATTCTAACGTTGTAGCGATGGTCAACGATTATACACTGCATAAGGTGTGAGATACGAAATCAACTCTGTATTGGGTGAACTTGAACTAAGGAAGACAAGTCATAATCAAACGACAACCATAGCGCTTCACATCAGTCGTCTATATTTGTCCCGCATCGGCTGTTATAGGATGTGCAACTTCGTGCGTTGTATATACGCGCTTGTAGTTTTATGCTCTTGTTAGGTGTTTCTCTATTATTATTACTTCGTTATAGTTAAATAATAACTGTTATATCCTGCTGAATAATACCACTGTTGTAATTCATGTATTTAGTGTTTACCGTTTTTTTTAAATAACACATGTCACAGCTTTGCAACCCCTTGCAGGGAGTGAGGTCTGATCAATCTGCTTCACCTGCAGATTTTTCTCCCGCATTTCTTCATTTGCGCCACATGAAAGCAACATGCAATTCATTGCGGTGCTCAATTTTCAAGAAGACTAGAGAATGGTGGCTTTCGTCTCCGATAAGGAGCTTTTCATCACTCCATGCTGAAATGTACCCATTCATGGTTTTCGAAGAAAACTCAAATGTAGGAGAAGACTATTATGTACGTCACATCGATTTTCAGAGAGACGACGATATAGGAAGGCTCGACAACAGCATCACTCGACGACACAGGCGTTCCGGTAAGCTGAAATATGATTTGACAGGGGAGAAGTGTTACCAAATCCGTAAAGCTTCGAGCGGCAGATCCCGCATTCCTTTGTGGTTGTGACGTTACAGCGCACAAATATGATTATTGAACCATAAGTCAGCCATAACTGACAACAAAACGCATGCGCCGGCCCCTGATCTTTGTTTGCGTGACCCCTTATCTTTCTAATCAATCCTTAGGCAAAAAGAGCCGATGGGGAGCATGTGAGCTGGCTAAACGTGCTGGTCTGGTAACATAACCGGGTTCTATAACGAATTCGCATCGCCTAACCTGTACTCTGTCAGACAGACCATTAGATCACTCTCTTCGATGTGATGTGGCCGCAATCTACAATATTTTCACATGCCCGTGTCAATGCTCCACATTTGTCACATGTTTACTTCACGAAGTATTGTGCTTCACATGATGTAATAGCACGTACGCACTGTGGCTGTACAACATAATACTAATACATTCTGATTTCATTCCACTTTCATGACGTCAAATATACATAACCGCTAACGCAAGTGTCGGGCGGTGACTCACAGCGTTGTTTGAGCCGCCCAATCAAACGCTCTCCTGGTATGAAGTCACTACTGTTTGCTTTGAAAACAAATAGCATTGCCTACACTGAGAGGTTTTATCTATCTAATTGGTTGACAAGAGGAAAGGAAAGCACAAAAGTGGAGAGGGTTTCAGTGGGTCCGAGCTAGCGCAGTAAACGTAGATAATTCTTGTTCTTGGGCGAGTTGGTTCATACTGCCAGAAATAATTATACCGTGCAAAATGCAACACAAGGACAACGCGCAGTATATTTATTTCCTCGGAATCTTTATTTCCTCGGAATCCAGGAACGCTGTTGCTTGCCGACGCCGAACGCGTTGGCGACATTTCGCGTGAGCAGCGCTGGATGCGTCGGCTGCCTACGAGCGACAGCGTTCCTGGCATACCACAAATGCAGGCAGGCTAACCAACGTTGGCACAGTGCCAAGAACGCTGTTGCTTGCCGACGCCGAACGCGTTCGAGGCTCGCCGCTCGATATCAATCGGCCAGCTTCGCTGTGTCTTGAGCTTTGCGCGGCCTAGTGCAAGCTATGGCCTATTTTTTTTTTCTTCTGGCTCAGCGCACCGCGGAGAGAAGACAGGCGGGGGTTGGGAAGGGAGGAAGCTGGCGAGGAGGAGACCGCGTGCGCATATGCCGCGCCGCCCTTCTCCGCCCTCCTGGTGGCTATGGCTATGGCGCGGCAGTTTCTTGATACGAACCACGAATTACGGCTGGTTTAAACAGCTTCGCTGTTAACAATGAAAAATTACATGCAACATTACTTATGCTTTAAACAGGAAGAAGTGTCCGATGTGACGGTTAGCATACATGTCTGTTAATAAAAGGCCATTTGGAAAATAAATTACATTTCTTCTGCTTTTATCGTATGAACTGAACAATATCATAATAAACTGAAATATATGTTTCTGGGAGATGAATGAATGATTACCTGCAACATTTCTTTCACATTAAGTAGTGAGACTTGGCGCATGTCACGCTTGTACGTTTATCTATTTCAGAAAGAATTCTGCAAATTCTGCGCCGAGCCTATAGCACTAGTGGACGAAGGCTAGAAGTGAGAGTCTCAAGTAATCCGTTACATACTCTAGCTAGCACTAGTGCACGAAGGCTAGAAGTGAGAGTCTCAAGTAATCCGTTACATACTCTAGCGCAAAAACTAATATTCAGTATAACCTAATTTAGGCCTCCAACGACCTGGCATTTGAAGCGTCTATGCTTTTCGTTTTAACAATGTTCTTATGCACAAAAGCTCACTCTTATGAAATCCACGTGCAGGAAAGTGTCAATATGCGGGAAAACTACATTGGTTCAATATTTGCAAGAAGCACAAAATACTACGCTTTCAATTTTCTCATAAGGTTTATAGTGCCTTACCTAAGTGGGCAAACAAGCTTCTCAAAAACTTATTTGTACTGCTCATCCATACCCCGTTGCGGGCGTAATTATCCAATTCACTGAATTGTGTAGCGAGATTCGTATGTGTATGCAAACAACTGCAAAATACGATTTTGCGCTTACCTATGATCTTGCTGAAGCTTCGAAGAATTATTGATTTTTTCATTGTCCGCACAATTCAATAGAACGCATGGAGCAGAAAGCAATCAGAGAATTAATGCAGTTGATGCAGTTTACAGGTTTCTGCGACTCTTTAGCTGTTACACATGTAACCTCGTTCCATTTGTGTTTGACTGAACAAATGGAACACTGTTGCAAAAGTGTTCCCTATGTGCAACGAATGTCCTTAAGCACCCTTCATTCGCTCAAACTTCTAGGCACTATTAATGCAATCAGTCTACAACACGTTCCCGATAAGTCTCACTAGGTATACAAAACATCTTAATCTTGTTCCAGATATGTTTCGTTCAACAGGTGCAACATATATTGGCAAAAATGCTTCACTTACTAAGTAAAACTGATGTCAAACGAAAGTGAAAGTGATAGAGGGTGTAATACTCTGCAGTGTAACCCTATCCAATGGGGAACCCCTAAAAATCTTAGAAAAATCTTTGAAAAAGTTGGTACAGCTTGCTCATGTGCGTCGTGCTTCGGTTTGTCCCAGTCTCAATGCCTCGTTCAGTGCCATGAAAGACGCGTCAACTATTAATGCGGGCTTTTATGCGAAAAGGAATCAGTTCGCGAAGTGACTTCAAAGCCAGCTGCTTAGGAACGCGGAAGTCGGTGCGAATATATTGACATTTCCTGAAATCCATGCTTATAACTCCGCGGCTCCAGCTGGTAAATATATCCGTTCAGTACAAATTCGCGTGATTATTGATTTGGCGATAGTCTGCGGCAAGGCTTTCTAGAGTTCCTGAAAGCGGCTTACGCGAAAAAGAAAATAAATTTTTTTTGTTATTTGGGAAAGGGTATGAGAAACAAAGGGTGTCACACCAAACGCGAATATCAAACGGTGCGTTCATCATGTTGAGCCCACTGTATGATGAATGTATAATTGAAGTTATGCATAATGAGCACTAAGGTCTTTAGCACCGAACGCGACAGCACATCTGGCAAAGAAATCAGCATACAAAACTATTAACACGAGAGTAAAATTACAAGAGGGTCATTAACGTACTTCCTATGCAAATTTAAGGACGAGAAACACCAAGTGCATAAGCAAATTCAAACGCGTAACACTAATCACGCAAAAAATACAAAAACATTGCAACCTTGGTGACGCTGGACAAAGGTAACTAACACGAAAAAGCATGTGCTTGGGCATGTTAGTAATCCATAGTAGCAACTTCTTTTTGCGCACAATCAAGAAAACAGCCCTGAAGTGAACGACGTGGACACAGTGCTAAATTTCAACGTTTGTTTTATTTTTCGAAGAATTCTGCGTCGTTCTTTTCAGTGCTGTGTTCTTCTTTGTGCGCTAAAAGAAGTTGTTACTAACGAACACGATTGCGTAGGCAATACAGAGGTCGCAGTTTCGCCCAAAGGGCGAAGCATCGATTGCGATAGCTCATTAGTAGACAGCTCTACGAAGTAAAGATAGTAGTTTTGTCAGCCGTGTAAACTTTGAAACATTCGCTTCCTAACTAAATTAAAAAGCATAGTGTCACCGCGCACAGGCAAACATGAACACATAACGCTCGACGACCACGGACGCTCGCTGTCAAAAAGCTGGCATGAGAAAGCGCGGCGGCAGCGGCGAGTGAAGTGATCTTCGTGCGGCCTATCGTTTCAGCGCCAACTGAGTGGCGAGAACACAGCACGCACCAAAAGATGATCCGTGTACCCCTCGATTTCAAGATAGGGCGCGCGCGACCGCGTGCGGCCGCGCAAAGTAGGCGGTTGCTGCCGGAGTAAAACGCCCCCCCCCCCCCCCTCTCTCCCGCGCTGCCGCTTCGCTTTCCTCCCTTGCATGCGCGATTCTGCAGCGATCGTTCGTTCCCCGTGCGCGCAGTCGCGAAATACGCAGTTGCTGCTGGAGTAGAACGCCCCTCCCCCTCCACCCGGCCTTACGCGTGACGGAAGACGGCGCACTTTCTCTTTGCTTTCCTCCCTTGTGAGCGCCAAATTGAGCCACGATCATCGGCACCAACCCTAACGCCTTTTTCACTCTCACATACAGCATGCAGGCGTTATCGCCCTCCGATTTTATTGCTCACCTGACTGTGTGATCATTACTTCCACGACAAACCGCAATCGCGACGCATATCTAAATAAAGATACTCACTAATTGGCTTTTTTTGTTAACAAGTTTAGGACGTACACATGGTGGATTTGCAACACTGAAGCCGAACAATAAATAAGTCGAACCTGCTTAGCCGAGATCGTAATGATAACACCTTTTCAAACGAATCTTGTATACCCTAGCCTGCGGCGGCGATGTAATGCTAAAAAAACCAGCTGCTTTCAGAGCTGCCGAGGTGGTCGGCACGTGCTCCTGCCCCTGCTCCCATGTTCGTCATCGTAGTCTGCTTCCGCAGCTGGCTGCGTTGCCGGTAATCATTCCAGCGTGGAATTTCACTTCTCTTCTGACGTCGTAATGGGGAGGCCGCGTTTACAAGGGGTATGAGCCATTCATTGTCTAACGTAACGGACAGATTTAATTTTGAAAAAAAATTTATGGAAATTCATTCAGAATGAACGCGCTTGGGAAAGGGATCGTCGTCGATGTGCCGATTCTAGCGTGAGGGTTTCCGAAACCAAGGCGAAACGTCAGCGAAGAGCCACGAACCACGAGTTGAGGGAGCGCGATGTTGAGGCCAAACGTCAGCGTGGTCAAGCCCTCCAGGAACCCGACAACGGTGGCGCACGCCATCGGCAACGCTAGCGCCAACTTCCCCGGTGCGACGGCCAGGTTTGAACGCGAGTCTTTAAACCGGAACTTCGGAGCCAGCTGCAGTGCGTGTGACCGGTTGTGGTTCGAGCACAACATGGTACTCGTCAGTGCAATTCGTTCGGAGGAACACCGAAGAAACACATGACAAGCTTTACTTACCCCCATTTCCTTGACAGAGGAAGGGCTACTAATTTTGTGAAGACATGAGCACCCAAATTATGCTAAAGAAACACACTAGCGTTCAAGTTCAGATCATTTCAAGCACATAGAGGATCGCCTTTGGGAGAATGTTACATACAAAGGCCGGAGAAGGGCGCTAAGCGCTTACTTATTTTACACGCTTAAAACAAAAGTTAGCTTGCAACCGCATCAGGGATTCAAACGCACGAGCTAAGAGCAAAGTGCAGTCAGCGGACGGACCCTACTAATAGTGCTACTGTGCTACTTCAAATGCCAGTGTGGCGTAAAGAACGAAATGACACGCGAGGTCACATGAAAAGACAAACACCGCGCTATTGTCATGTCCAGATGACAGAGGAACAGACATACAGGAAAACCTTTGTAGACCAGGTATGTTTTATTTGTTTTTTTTAATATTCAGAATTCTTGTAGACTACCACACGCAGATAGAACAATTCTAGTCATTGAGCTAAGTTACCGAATCAAGCCGACATTTTATGCATGAGAAATCGGAATGAGCAATCGAATAATCCTCAAAATGTATTTTAGAGCAATTTACCAATAAAAGGGAGTTATTAGTTTGCAGGTCGCATTCAATGAAAAGGAATTCTCAGGATGGCACCGGTTGCGAGAAATTCGCCGTCAAACTTGCGATAAAAATGCCCAGTTGTTCCACTTACATCTTCATAACGAAACGCCATTTGACGCAGTGAAGACCAATAGTAAATAGAACACGAATGCATATCTTCACACTCTTTAGTAAAGAATATCTATAAACTGTTTTCACCCTGAGAATTCGTTCCAAGAGAATACGCCTTGCGAAATTACTGACTGCAATAAATTCTAATATGTGCCATAGTGTAAGTCAGTCGGCAAAATCCGATCGGCAAATGCACGGCGAGGGTACAAATTCGTGTCCCCACATTTGTCGGTTCATTTATTATTCTGGCAGAGGGCTCTCGGCAGGTCATTCTCGGCATGGACGTTCTTCGGGAGTACGGCGCAATCGTAACCCTTCGCGAGTTGCTTGTCACTTTTTCCAGCGAACTCGCTACTCATTCGGACCCCTATCACCCACAGTCCACGGTGTTACGCGTGTCAGGTGACTGCGCTACTTTACCGCCACGGAGTACTACGTTGATCACCGTTGAAACAGACGATGATCCTCCTCATCTCGGAATCGCTGAAGGCAATCTGTCAGTCTTGTTGGCTCGACAGGTTTGCGTGGCCCGCGGCATCTTGCAGCTGTCGTCACGGAGTGCTCAGATATTAGTGACCAATTTCAGTCGTGAATACCAGCATTTCGCCCCACGAACTGCCATCGCCTATTTGGAGCCAGTCAGTGACTCTCCTGCTTGTTTAACTGTAGGACACCATGGCGGAGATTCTGCCTGTGACGTACCGGCCAACCGCAAAATGATGTGAATTATAAATTACCAAGTGAACAACAAGCTAGCATTCGAAGCCTTTTACAGTCTTTTGCGGACTGTTTCGCTTCAACATCGAAGGTAAACGAAACGCTTATTACGAAACACAAAATTGTTACAAATCCCAATGAAAGACCCATGCGCCAACGTACGTACCTACCGCGTTCCTCGTAAAGACAACACGCCATCCGAACTCAAGTCCAACAAATGCTTACCGACGACATAATACAGCCCTCCACCAGTCCATGGGCGTCACCTGTGGTTCTGGTGAAAAAGAAAGGTGCTACAATGCGTTCTTGCGTTGACTATCGCAAGCTTAACAACGTTACGAAGAAGGACGTTTATCCTCTTCGCCGTATCGACGATTCTTTGGACCGTCTTCGACATGCCCAATACTTCTCAACGATGGACCTTCGCAGCAGCTACTGGCAAATAGAGGTTGATGACCGCGACCTTCAGAAAAACGCATTTATTACGCCTGACGGACTCTACGAATTCAACGTCCTTTCTTTCGGATTGTGCTCTGCGCCAGCTACTTTTCAGCGCATGATGGACACGGTTCTATTAGGTCTCAAGTGGCAGTCGTGCCTTGTCTATTTAGATGATATTGGTGTGTTTTCAGAAACTTTTGAGCAGCACCTCCAGCGCTTACAAGCAGTTCTTGACGCAATTCGCACTGCTGGCCTGTGTTTAAAGCCTGAGAAATGCCACTTCGGGTATGACGAACTCAAATTTTAGGCCATGTCGTCATCTACGAAGGCATTCGAGCAGACCCCGACAAAACCATTGCTGTTGCTTCGTTTCCAACACCTTCTAACAAACACGAGCTCCGCCGTTTCCTAGGACTTTGCGCATATTATAGAAGCTTCGTGGCTAACTTTTCAAGGATAGCTGAACCTTTGCAGCGGTTAACAAAGGATAATGTTCCGTTTGTCTGGGAGCAGGAACGACAAGAGGCCTTCTGTGAACTTCAGAAACGTCTGCAAACACCTCCCATTCTAGGACACTTTGACGAAAACTGTGACACCGAGTTGCACACGGATGCCTGCAACGTTGGCCTTGGTGCCGTCCTCGTACAGTGGCAAGATGGAGCCGAGCGCGTCATTGCGTACGCAAACCGCACTTTGTCTCCAGCTGAAAGGAACTATTCCACTACGGATAAGGAATGCTTGGCTGTTGTGTGGGCGATTGCTAAGTTCCGACCATATTTGTACGTACCATATTTGTACATACCGTACCATATTTGTACGGCCGATCGTTTCAACGTCACAGATCACCATTCATTGTGCTGACTCGCCAATCTGAAGGATCCATCTGGCCGTCTTGCACGCTGGAGTCTTGGCTTGCAAGAATACGATATGGCGATAGTGTTCAAGTCCGGGCGTAAACACACCGACGCCGACTGCCTGTCGCGTGCTCCAGTTCAACCATCGCCATTCGACGTTGATGAAGAAGGCGCATTTCTTTCCATTATCACAGAGTCAGACATCAGCAAGCAACATCGCGATGATTCATAACTCCGGCCTCTTATCGACTACCTTGATAACCGTCTACCAGAGCCGCCTCGTATGTTTGTCCGCAAGTTATCATTGTTTTTTCTCCGCGATGGCGTCCTCTACAAATTGGGTTTTCACTCGACCGCAAACGCCTGCCTCCTTGTAGTGCCGTCCGCACTACGCGACGACATCCTGCGGGCCTCTCATGACGAGCCATCTACGGGCCACTTGGGATTCGCACGGACGTTTTCACGCATACGCCAAAAGTGCTTCTAGCCTAACCTTCGCCGCGACGTAAAGCAGTACGTGAAGACATGCCGCGACTGCCAGAGACGCAAGACACCACCCGTGCGTCCCGCTGGACTTCTCCATCCCGTTGATCCTCCGCGGATCCCTCTTCAGCAAGTTGGCAGAGATTTGCTTGGACCATTCCCCACGTCGAGGGCTGGTAACTGTTGGATTGCTGTTGCCACAGACTACCTTACACGTTACATTGAAACCCGAGCTCTCCCACGAGGCACTGCTTATGATATTGCAACCTTCTTTGTACGTGGCATCATACTCCGCCACGCTGCTCCAACAGCGGTTATAACAGACCGGGCCACAGCATTTACAGCGCAGCTCACAGAAGATATCATTCATCTCAGTGGTACAGTTCAACGCAAAGCCACTGCTTACCATCCCCAGACAAATGGGCTCACAGAAAGGCTAAACAAAACGACCGCTGATATGATTTCTATGTATGTGGACGTCGACCACAAAAACTGGGACGACGTTCTCCCATATGCTACGTTTGCATATAATACTACCATGCAAGAAACTACCGGCTTCACCCCTTTTCGCTTGATGTGTGGCCGGGAGGCTGTACCAGTGTTGGACGCAATGCTTTCACCCACCCACTGTACTAATACTGTTATTGATGCTGCCGAATCCGCTCGATGCGCTGAAGAGGCGCGCCAGCTCGCACGAATGAGTATCCGCTACCAACAACACAACGACGCCGACCGATGCAATCTTCGTCACCGAGACATCACTTATCAACCCGGTGACAAAGTATGGGTGTGGACAACGATCCGCCAGCGTGGTCTGTCGGAGAAACTTTTGCGCCGCTACTTTGGGCCTTATAGGATCGTTAAACAATCGGTGATTTCACATACGAAGTGATTCCTGAAGGAGAAGGCACCAGTCGCCGTCCCCGACGTCCATGCCTGTATGATGTCGTTAACGTCTCTAGGTTGAAACTATACTACTCTCGCTGACCGCAAAGCTCTACACCTCTCTCACCACCTACGTCTTCCCGGTATCACTGTGCCAATCTCCAGTGAATACATGTTCCGCTTCGAGACGATGCTTCTAGGGAGGGGGGTAATGTCACGCCCTTGGCGTGCAACATGCTAGGCATGTTGGATTGCTCCCCGAAGAAGACAACGACGAAGGTGCCAGGACAGCTTCATAAAAGATCTATAGCTTCGACCGAAGTCTTTTGTGGTTTTGTCTGTGACAATATTCTGTTAATTGTTCTAATATGGATCACCATCCCTCACGCTAGGAACGGCCGCCTCATCGAGCAATATAGCCCAACAAATAGAATAATTCTATCTGCCATAGGTGAATTTTGAAAATTCTGTGTAGTCTAAAAAAAAGAAAAGAAAAAACTAAGCACAGTGCTAACATTCTTCCTCGAAAATGTGTGCAAGGTCTCGAGCTCCACACGAACCCCAAGAGAAATGGTGTCTGTGCATATTCTGAAAGCCAAAACAAACAGTACTCTAGAGAAATGAGGACGATGTGGTGTGCATCGCAAATAAGAAGTTGTTCTTGACAAGATGGCGTGGTGTCCGTTACGATAGCCTGCTGCCGTCTCATTAAGTGACTTCATCTTCAGCGGAATCACAGCTGTAATCGTATTTTCTATTGCGTTATTATTTTCAAATAACCATGGCTAATAAAGGAAACGTTAAAGCAAAGCCGCAAGGCGTGATGCCAATCGCAAGGAGACGAGCTCGAAGCCGGGCAATCAAATGAAACTTCTTAGAAGTTTTCTAATTTTCACTGTCGACCTCATTGCCCTTCAGACTCAACAAACTTCTAGAAACCTTTTTTTTGTAGTTTGCACAGCAGGCAGACCGCAGTTTGAATCTTCTTGAGGCATGCTATCCCGCATTCAAGGCCTCGAGACGACCAAATTAGAAAGTGTGAGCATTGACAGTGGTTCGCCTAGTGTTAGTTATTCGAAAGCAGGGTGCCCGACTAACCAAGCCCATGGAGTTTCCATGGAGACAGTTTAATGTGAACTGCGCAGATAAGGCATTGGGACAGTTACTAGAATGTTCGGGCACATTTGAAGCATGAAATCTTGCGGTTCATTTCTTCTATCTGCGTTCTTTTTTTTTCTCTGGCCAGATCCTGTCAGTCTGAACGCTTTATAATTTGCCTTGGTATCACAAAAAAATAGAAGGTAGAACACGGAATAGCAGATTTTGTTTCATTTCACTGCTTCGCCCATCTTCCCTCCCTAACCCTCCCCTCATTCGTCTATCGTCTCTCTTAAACTTCAATCTCCGCGCAGACAATGAGACGCATGCTCCCGTTAGAGCTGCAGAAATGTATGTCTCTCTCTCACCTCTACCTCAAAGACGACGTACATGGAACGAGTTTGAGCGCGCACAACTATGGAAGAGTTAGAGACGTTCAAAGCTGTTATATTGAAAACCATGAAAAGCCCCAACGATTTGAACAGAAGGTTCGGGATTCCCAAGTTTGCGAACACTTCCTTCATCGAAGAGGCGTAGTACATATAAGGAACAACTGTCATTCGATGACAGTGCATACAAATGATTTGGAAATACGTGTCTCATTTATCCCGCTGGATCTCATTTATTCCTCACTGGCTTGACTAATCGGGTAGTTGGTGGCTGCCGTGTTAGGAACACCAATTATAAGTGGAGTTAAAAACAAGGCCGCCATGATGCATTGTCTTCTTTCTGGGGTTTTGCGTGCCAAAACCAGTTCTGGTTAGGAGGTACGCCGTAGTGAAGCGCTCCGGATTAATTTTGACCACCTGGGGTTCTTTAACGTGCACTACGACGCAAGAACACGGGCATTTTTTGCACTTCGACTCCATCGCAATGCGGCCGCTGCGGCCGGGATTCGATCCCGTGACCTCGTGCTCAGTAGCGCAACGCCTTAGCTGACTGAGCCACCCCGGCGGGTGCCATGATGCATTGTGTCGGGTTTGACACACAGATAAATTTATTCACAAAAGGCAGAGGTGTTGGCATCTACTACAGGTTGCACTGGCCTGTGCTAACACAAGGAATATGGGGAGAAAATTAGTGACGAGTGATGACGATGAGGCGAGGAAGGTGTTCATATTACAAGGCCACAAGATTAAGGTAACTCGAAAGCCGAGCGTCTAGCCCAGTAGCCTGAATAAAGGCTAAAGCGGCCCGTATTATGACCGTGGCTAGCGCTGTTTGCGTCAGGCAAATGAGCCAAAACAAAGCCGTCAAATAATTGGTCTGCCATCAAAACGAGCACGACAAACGCAACTCACATGCGCAAACGTTTCTGTCATCTGACTGCAGCCTGACCGTAACAGATGTTGTTCAAAACTTCGACCCAATAATTACCATAAATTCTTTTAATACACACGGTTACTTACTAACAAGATAACTTCAACATATGCACGTAAAAATTAGAAAAAAGATTTCAAGCATCAAAAGTTCAGCGCACTTCCTTTTCCAACAGTTTTGAGACACCTTAATACCAAATTGAACGACAAATGCTAGAGCAACGTCTGGATCTGGTGACCACGATCGAAAGGTGCGCACACTCATTTCTTTCAGCGTATTTTTCATTCGACCTTCCTGCTGCACGCTCATCTAGGCAGCTTTAGAGGGGCGCTCACTTATGCCGCTATCATAGACTCGTTATGCTTAATCAATCACCACAGCGATAACGGCAAGATAACCTTGAGCAGGCAGGTCTACTGAGCACACCGCGGCGCGACGCCCCAATTTCGAGTCCCATATAATTAGTTATTGCCTAATGCATGTCTAATGAGAAGCCACCTTCGAATTTTTTCCTAGTCCATCCAGAAAACGTTCAAATTTTGTGTTGTCCTCAGGCAGTCCTCCCTCCCCCCCCCCCCCCCCCCCGTCTGCTTGCCCCCTCTATCGTACACATTTGAAACAAAGTTTGAGTTGGATGTACAAGTAAGAAGGTTGCAGATAACGATGTCCCACATATTTAAAAATAGCTTTTCAGATATGCGTAGAAGAATGTTGAGGTATCAGGTACAGCTATGTGGAACACAGTTGTGGATAACAGTGCTTATTTCAATAGAACATAGTTCTGCATATTTAATGTTATGCTAATTTTCAATAAGATGAAGCGTTGAATAACATGGAACGCTGTTCTTTATATTTCATACTTTTGTTCTGAACGCTGTTCCACTTGAGGAAGTTTGCAACGTTTGAAAACATGTTCCGCTTATCGCCAGAACAGTATGGAACGAGATATAACGAGTTCAGCCCCTCGTCGGGAGGTCCTCAGTGTATAATGAATGTTGGTTTCAGACACGCGGGTAACTGACGTCGAAAACAATACAGAAACATTCCAAGAACCGAGGACATTACTGAACGACCTCGTACGTACGGGTCCAACAGGACCACCCGGTCGAAAACATTGACCGTTGTGTTGGGAACGCGCCTTCGATCAGCTAAGGCTAGATTTTCCGGTTATATATTAGTTCGTTGCTCCCAGGGTTACGGCCGGTTGTTCGCCATAACTCCTTGTTCAGATAGTTTGTGGCTTACGCTATTGATCAAGACTAAAGTTAGCGATCTCTGTTGTTGTCGGAAAAAGCACACTCCAGGACTCGACGAGATGAGTTCGACGAACCTCGCGTAGGTCACGTTGAGTTATTTGCTTGTGAGGGCTCCCTTATTAAGCGGTACTCTCCAGTGAAACGTTAGTTTCCTACCGTGCATCGTGGTCAGGTATACCAACTTCTTCAGAGGCCGAACAGCTGAGGTTTTTTCTTGCGGGAAAGCCATTCACACTGGTGTCTGCGAATGTAGTAGGTGAACATGTTTAATGAACCGGTCAAATTTTTAACTATATCATGTGAGCAAGACAAAGTCATGACGTGTGCACTCCTAAAGGCAAGAGGCACAGCAGATGACGCTTGCACTTAAGATTGATTTACGCGTTTGCGTAAATGACGAGAAGATGCTGACACAGTGTGCTATCTACGTTTGCGATCTAGACAAGAGACATTTTAAGTATTGGTGCAAAAAAAAAACGAAGGGAAAGTATTGATGCGGCCAAATCAGTTACAGGCATAGGTAACGGTACACAGTAGATAGCAAAGTTTACAGGACAAGAAAAAAAATTACGGAAGTGTACACAAACATGACAGAATATAAAGCCGGTATAGCAAGCCTGGTTAACTCAAACACGCTAGATGACTGTTAGTCACTGCCTCGTTATTGTATTGCCTCGATATTGCATCAGTGGCGGTGGAGGTGAAACTTTATTTCTGAAAAGGGTCCTGAAGGACACCTGACTGTTCGTCAAGGTGTAGAGGGCAGCTCCCACGTCGGGACGGGGAGCCCTTGGCTCTCCGCCGATTCGCGGGCCTTCTGGACAGCCCAGAGTTGGTCTTGGAGCTCACGGCTCCTAAGAGCGCCGTCCCGCTTGTTCTTGTCCTCCAGATAGGAGGCCTGCGTCGCGCATCCCACAGCATATGTCCCAAGTTCACATGTCCACCACACTGTGCACAATTGAAATTTCCGTCGTAGTCTGGGTCGATTCGGCTCATGCGCCAAGGATTGGGGTACGAGTTCGTCTGTAGCAAGCGGAGAGTCACCGACTGCGCCCTGTTAAGTTGCTTCAGTGGAGCCACTGAGAATTATGGAACGTTTATAGTCCGGCGCAGCCCGCGAACCAGCGAACGTCGGTCGACGTCCTCCGCATCACGCACGCTGCGCTGCAAGCTGTTCCAATGCACTGTTTTCCGATACGTAAGCATTTCTATAATAACCCAATGAGAAAACGGTCCATGCGTCCATCTGTCCTTCCCGTAAGGCGTTCGCTTTCAAGTTAGAGCCCGCAGCAGCGAGCAATTGTACCTTCGCGCAGCCTGTCGCTTCAACGCGGCGAGAACACAGCGCTGACGGAGCTCTCAGTACATGCGGCACTCTGCCCATTTCGCAGGTCACTTTGAACGCAGATCACTGGCCAACGAGCCAGCTGCAGAAGAAGATGACGACGCTCGAGCCAATGCTGTACACAGGCGATTTCTCCTAGCTAGAGTGTACTATCCTAGCTTTATACGATTGCGCCTATAAACATATAACCATCCGCTATAAAACGAGCCAAGCGTCTCAACGCGCTCGCTTACCCATGAGGAGGAGTTCATAACTCGAAGGAGCGCTCAGCGCCGCTCAATTGGACATGAATACTTTTAACAGCGAAGCTGTTGAAGCCAGCCGTAATTTGTGGTGTGTATCAAGAAACTACCAAGAAAGAAAAGAAAATAAACTTTCTTGCCGAGGCGGGATTCGAACCAGTGCACTCCCGGTCCAAAAGCGAGCGTCGTAACCACTAGCTATACAGCCACGATTGCTGTTGTTGTTGTTGTTGTTGTTGTTGTTGTTGTTGTTGTTGTTGTTGTTGCCTATCACGCATGTGGCTCCTACCCACGGTGGGGGATTGGCAAAGAAATGGGTGGATTATTCCAAATTAATGTGGAGGATTCATTTCGGAATATCTATGGAATTAGCATTGAAAAGTATAGAATTATATGTTAAAATAAATCAGGAAAGTCATATCGAATGCGTGAGTGAGTGAAATAACTTTGTTGAGGTACAAAGAAGACGCAGGGAAACCCCGTGTCACCCGGCTAGTCCCACGTAGGGACCGCCAAGCCGAGCTTGACGGCCCGATCGCGGGCACTCTGGACGGCCAGGGTTTGGTCGTTGAGTTCGGGGCTGCCCAAAAGCGCAGCCCACCTATCCTCGCTGAAGGCGGAGCCGATGGCTTCACACTCCCACAACACATGGTTCAATGTGTATATCGAATGAGTATTAATTTAAAAGTACAAAAAAAATAGATAGGACACGCATTTATGCGAATCATATGATTGCGTTCTAGAGTCGCTGTCTTCGGCCACAGCTGGCGCGTTTGTACACTCGTGCTCTGCAAAGTGAAGAGGTTTTGCGCGCTATGAGAGAGAGAGAGAGAGACATTCACGGAGCGGGTCTCCTGGAACGCAGTGTCGGCATTGGAACGCGGTGTCGGTGTTGCAAGCTGCGCTTTGCAACGCGCAGTGACGGCCGTAAGTCCGAGACGCGCGAAAAGAAATTATCATCATCGTGAGTAACAACATGAAAAGTTCGCGCGCACTTCCGGAAAATGCTGGCTACGATCGCCCAGCTTCGTTGTTTCAAGCGTTGCGCGGCCGAGTGCAAGGATAAGCGTGTTTTTTTTAATTTTTATTTAAACACTAATTTTATACCCTCAGGACGTGACGTCACCTCCTCTCCATTGGTTGCGCCGTCACGTGTGCTAGTTAGTAATGTAAGGTTTTGTGGCGCAAAAGCAACTAAGGCTATGATGCGCCATGCACAGGATGAAAAAATATAATTTGATGAAAGTGCTTCAAGCAACAAAAATTTACTTTAAAGTTTGTTTAAGAACCCTGTTTCATCTAAAAACTTAAAAACATCGTCTAAAGATACAAGTGCGTTTTCAGCTACGTTCAGGGAAGGATGAAGTGGTGTTAGTGTTTTTTAAAGTTCATAGAATATTTCTGTCTTTCTTCCTGGTCATGTTATTAAAATGTGATTCACAGTTAGAGATTCTGGCATTGATCACAAACCGCTAGTTGTTCATTTTTCAATAAAAAATTGTGCGTGAGATGTGTGTGTCCGATGCGAACGCGACATAGAATAACTTCAATGAAACGTTCCTGGTGATATGATATCTTCCACTCCTGTAGTATGTGTTTTACTATTTGCAGCTTGTTGTTTACTTGGCAGACCCATTCCTGTTGCCACTTTGAGGTGACCGCAGCACGGACCTCCCGGACACAGTCTTTGTAGGGAAGATTCATTTGTGTAATTTTTTACGCGCTGTGATTGCTGCGCATTTGTTACGCCTTTTCATTTCCCGGGATTCCCACGTGGCTTGGAACCCAACAGAGATGAATTATTTTACCATGCTTTTCATTTTAGCCGAGCATTCTCAGAATGCAGCCGAGAAAAGGTTCGCACTCTGATTTTCTATGGATGGAATTAAGTGAACTGAGGGAATCTGTGTACACAACTGCTTTTTAAAAATTTCCTGTTACTATTTTTTCCAAGGCCATAGGCAGGGCATATACTTCGGCTGTAAAAACCGAAGCAAATTGTGGCAACCTAAGACAATTTTCCCAGTGTTACGATACAACTGCGCTTCCAACATGTTAATTTGTCTTGGAACCGTCAGTGTAAAACTCGGTGTAGTCACTGTATTTATTTTGTAATTCTGAGAAATCTTGCATTATGTGTTCAAGCGGTGTTTCTTTTTTCTTGTGACATGTTAGAGTAAAATTGCAAAAATGTGCGAAATCATACCATGGGGGGAGTCTGTTCGGTCTTTCGGCGACTTTGAGAGCCTCGCTCGGAACATTGTAGCTTTGGCACATATCTTCGAATCGAAGGATAAGTGGTCTCACGCTATGTAGTTTGTTAGCATAGTGTGTTCTGTGTGTGGTGTAAGTAACAAGAGTGTGGCATATATGATTAGGTAGAGCTGCGATTCTAAGCACGTCTGAAATTGTAAGCAAGACTCTTCGGTGCTCCAAACAGGGTTCTTTACTGTCGGCATATAGGCTTTCTACTGGTGAGGTCCTGTACGGACTAGTTGCTAAGCGTAGTCCGTGGTTGTGCGTGGGATCAAGACGTTTGATGCAAGACTGCCTTGCTGACCCGTAAACTATGCAACCGTAGTCAAGAATGCTGCGCACGATGGAGCGGTAAATACGCAACAGGCAAGTTCGGTCGGCGCCCCAATGCTTACGTCATAGGACCTTCAGGATGTTAAGCGCTTTGTTTGCTTTAGTTTTTACGCTGTTAATGTGGGCGATGAAATTTTGTTTACTATCAAAAATGATTCCTAAGAACTTTTGTTCGTGTTTGACTGGTAACGGGTTTTGATTTAATTTGAGAGCTGGGTCAGGGTGTAACCCCCTTTTTTTGTGAAAATACCACTGCCACAGTTTTTTGTGTAGAAAACCGAAATCCATTTTTATCGGCCCATTGCGTCAACTTGTTAATTGTTATCTGGATTTGCCTTTCGCATGTAAACATACCCGAGGCACGGTATGCAATTTGAAGGTCGTCGATGTATAAAGAGTACATTATGTTGGGCGGTATAACTGAATTTATGGAGTTCATCTTCACTACGAAAAGAGTAGTGCTTAATACGCAACCCTGTGGGACGCCATTTTCTTGGACAAAGACTCGGGACAGTGTTGCTCTCAGACGGATTTGAAATGTTCGGTTTGACAGAAAATCGGCCAGACAATTGAGCATTCTGCCGCGTATTCCTAGTGTTGCTAGATCTTGTAAAATGCCATAGCCTCCATGTGGTGTCGTATGCTTTTTCTAGGTCGAAAAACACCGCTAGGCAGTGCTGTTTGTAAAGAATGCCTCACGTATGATATGTTCAAGACGAACAAGATGGTCAGTTGTGGAGCAGCCTTTCTTGTAACCACACTGGTGAGTATATCTAGTAAGTTATCTATTTCAAGAATGTATGTTAGCCTTATATTTATTATGCTTTCGTAGGATTTAGCGAGGCAACTTGTTAGTGCTATAGGTCTGTAGCTGTTAGGTGTATTTGGTGATTTTCCCGCCTTCAGGAAGAGAACAATAACAGCCTTTTTCCACGCTGCAGGCATTTGACCCGTTTCCCAGATTGTGTTAAAAAAAAGAAACGCAACAAGGCCTCCACCACTTTCTGGGACAAATGGGCCAGCATAGCGTAATGTATTTTGTCAGGAGCCGGGTGCTGTTTTCTTACTCGAATATGTTACTCTGTTTATTTCATGGAGTGTTATAGGGACATTAAACGGTCTATCTGAATTTCCTGTTGTCGGAAGCTTTTGTTTTTCGGTGGTTTGTTTGTGTTTTAGGATTGTTGCGGAATAGTTTGTCGAACTAGATATGGTGTAGAAGTGCTGGACTAATATGTCTGCTTGTTCCTGTAGACTTGTTTGCGTGCCTGGAGTTGAGAGTATGGGGATCGTGTAGGGAGCATAGTCGCCCCTAAACTTGCGAACCTGGTCCCACATTCTCTTTGATGTTATTGAACTGTTAATTGATGAAATGTAATTTTCCCATGAATTTGTTTCTGCTTGCCTACGGATATACCTCGCCTTTGCTCTCGCTTTTTTGAATGATAAAAGATTATCTTGTGTTGGGTACCTTCGGAAGATACCCCACGCTTTGTTTTGAAGTTTTTTAGCTTGTGTGCATTCATTTGTCCACCAAGGTTTTAGTTTTTTCCTTAAGAATCCAGAAGATTGGGGAATAGCTTCTTCCGCCGCAGCAGCTATGCAAGCAGTAATCCTCTAATTCGCTTCGTCTGTGGTTAGGTCATCTAAGATCACTTTTTTCTAGACTGGCTTTTTAAGTGGAGAGAGGCCAGTTTGCTAGGTGCAGTTTCCAACGGGGTGGTCTAGAAAGTGTTACAGGTAGTACGGATGTTAGTTTTATGACTGCAGGCCGTAGGGATTAGCTATTACATTCCAATGAAGATCGCTGAACAGAGATGGGGAACACATTGCCAAATCAAGGCAACTCATAGCTCCTGTGCTAGGGGAGCAGTACGTGGCCGCACCAGTATTTAAAAGGCATAGTTCATTACTTAGGATAAAATCTTCGATTGTTTGTCCCCTATGGTGAGCTTTTTTTTTTGCTTCCCCATAGTGTATTATGCCCATTAAAATCTCCCGCTATCAGAAATGGTTCCGGTAGGTTGTCTAAAATCAGGTCTACATCTCTTACAGTGAACTGTGTGTGTGGAGAAATGTAGAGGGAAGAGATGGTAATGGTTTTATGTGCTAAAATGGTGACAGCAGCGGCTTATATGTGGCTATTAATGGTCACTGCTCTAGCTGGAATTCCGTGTTTCACAACAACAGCCACACCGCCCAAAAGCCGGTTAGTTTGAGTACGGTCGCGCCGTAGATATTATGCTTTTGTCGCATAAGTTTTTTCCTGTAGGCACGTGTGCTATGACGCACGCACAAGACACACCTTTAGTCAACGAGAACCGTGGAGCCACGGTGGCGTCGGGGAAGAATGCGTTCTTTTACACAGGAACCTCATTGAGAAATTTGACGTCCATCCGAGCATTTTGTGACGTGTTTTTACTCTTTGCGTCGTTGGCCATTTTTGTTGCCATCTGTCGGTCCAAGCGACTACGCCGACGGACTTTCGCGTAATGGGGCATATAATTCTTTCGCATTATTAGCTAAAAGAGGCTCATCATAGGAAACGTGGTTTCGCATGAACCTTCAGCTATTCACTATAGCTCAGAAGAAAGATGTGTTGAAGGAGACACCAATTGGTCGAGCCATGCGTAAGAAGACAATGGCGACACCCCTCGCTAAAAAGGGTGATGCAAGAGAAGGGTTTAGTGTTCAGCCCTGCAATATAGCCACGAAAGCACCTAAGGTTATATAGAACCGGGCCACCAAACCATCTCAGTCAGGTACGGTTCGGAAGGCGTCGGGTGACGCACAAGGAAGGATGTTTCGTAAACAGAAGCGTCGCGTAACCGCCGCGTTTAGGCGCCGCACAGGGAAAACACTTCCGCAACGCAGATATTTAATACCGGCACCAGGTTTTCGCTCTATAGATCGAGTTACTCTCCTATTCTCACATAGACACGATTGCGTGGAATGAGCTTCCGAACTTTGTAGTCATCGCGAGGAAAATTAATCTCAGGTTTGAAGCGCAAGTACGTAGTTACGCAACGCCTGGTCACGTTCGCAGCGCTCAGGATTTCAAGAATACGCGAGAAATAGCAGTGCTATTGTCATGCGCTTGTTCTGGGATGCTCAAGCCATTGCGCAGGCGCTTTAGCGAAAGCAATTTATTGAAGCTCTTCACGCAGAGTCGAGGGACCTGTTTTGAAGGTGGTACATTTTAGACTCGTTGTAGGTCACCGCTATATAGAGCTTTGCCGCATGTGCCCGTTAGCGTGCTTCGAGGTAGATGGAATGTCTGAAGCCCAAATCGCAGTGTAGAAAACTGTAAATGTTGACATAGGTGCCACTTCCGACGTCAGCACTCCCAGTGACAGCGAAACGGATTTGTGATTTATGGTAATTATAACGTCCGAAAGCAACCATGGGGCTATCAGAAACGTCACAGGGAAGGAGTCAGGATAAATTTTGGGCAGCAGGAGTTCTTTAGCGTGCACTATAGTCTAAGCACTCTAGCTTTCGTCCATTGTTGTGCCTCGACGAAATACAGCCACTGCGACTAGTAGTTGAACCCACGACCTTGCGCTCTGCAGCAGAGCACCAGATCTTTCATTTGACCCATCGCTCCTGGTGGTAGGAGAGGGACAGTCTTTTATTTACAGAAAAGGCTCAGAGGTCGACGACCTCAGCCGGTGCGCTCTAGCCCGCTGTACTCGGCACTGGGGAACAGGGAAGGGGAAGTGAAAGTATAGGAATAAACTATGATGAGGAGAAGAGAAGGGGTGAACGTTTATATCATTAAATTGCCCAGTCATCCGGCTAACAACACTCGTCCGGTCCCGCAGCACGCCGAAACTGCAACAACGCTAGCGTCGTCTGCCTAGCCTTTTGTAGTACCATGCCATGCATCACCTCATATTTTCAACGAAACACTGGAGGAGGAGGAGGAGGCGGAGTAGAAGAAGGAGGAAAGAGAAGGCAGGGGTGTTAACCGGAAATGCGTCTGGTTGGCTACCCTACTCTGGGGAACAGGAAAGAGTATAGAAAGAGGTAAAGAAAGAGCAGGAAAGAAAGAACAAGAAAGAGGTATAGAAAGATAGAGAGAGGAAGGGGAAAAGACGCGGTGAGCTCGTGCACGCACGCGGAGGTCCCGAGCAAGTGAAAGGCAGTCACATAGGCCAGTCGCCCTCAAGAAACACAACAGTGCCTTCACAGCTTTGTGGGCCGACGAGCTATGGGGACGGTTCTCAAGTAGCACCTACACGGACAACGGCCGATCGTGCAGTCGGCGCAATGCGATATGTAATGTTTGCCTTTCCGACTGAAATCGATGACAGTGGCACAACAAAAGTTCGATGTTCTCTTCGCCGCCACAGACGTCAAACGCAGCACTGTCGGTCATTCCATTCAAAGTGGTGTACGCCTTTGTGACAGCCACTCCCAACCACAACTGGCATAGAAGTGATGGCTCACTTTGGTGAAGCCCGGCTGGAGGTCGAAGTTGGAGCAAAGGGTAAAATTCGTGTAAACTGATGCCCCTTATATTTGGGGTGTTCCACTCTGTTAAAGAGAGCTTGCATGCCAGGTGACGAAGGTGCCTTGCAGTGTATGTCCTTGAAAGAGAAATGGGCACCTTGTGTTGTTCTTGATGTGTCTCTCGGGCAGCTTTCTCTGCGTGATCATTTCGACTGATCCCACAATGGCCAGGTAGTCACTGTAATATAATTTCGTGGCGTTTCTGTTTGACGTCATGGTGAAGTTTGACAATTTGGTACGTTAGCTGTCTGTGAGCTCCACATCGGAGAACTGACTGCATACTGTGTAAAGCCGGTCTCGAGTCGGAAAACATGGCCCATGTTCCAGGGCTCTCCAAGTCAATAAATTGAAGTGCACTGCGCGGATCCATGAGTTCTGCAGCCGTGGACACTGGGAAACACAAAACGCTCCGCGCTAATGCAGTTGATGAGGTCATGTGAAAGGAGACGTTGAAACGATGGCCGGTACAGGCACGGCATAGTTGTCTACGGCGTCGACAATTAGATGGTTTCGCCCGGGCAATATCAGACACCAGCCTGAGGCCCCAAGAACCTTCTGGCCACATGCTTTATCCGCCTACTATGAGAGAACCAAAAGTGTGTTTTTATGTTTTTTAATATGTACGTAAAGCCTATGTGCTTATGTTTTCAAGTTATAGACAAGCGGATAATGCCTCATGACTTATTTTTCGTATAACCTATGGCTAACTTGATTCATAAACATGATGGGAAGTAGCGCAAGAAGATAGCGGGGAAACGGAGGATGATAGGGCAGAACGCTTCTTTCCTTTTCTTTCTTTTTTTGCGCTATTATCTATCATGTGTACACACCAACTAGCGAATCAGAGTATCTTGCTTGACTCGTGAAATTGTGATTATGTGATAAGGATTGTGATAAGTGTGGAGATTCTTCGGGCTTCTGTTTTTAGCGCGCTCCTACTGTTTTCTTTTGTGATTCTTGCCAGCTATATTTAGCCAATTGTATCTGAGAAAAAACTGGAAGCCGCCCGGGCCTATGTTAACTTTGTAAACAGCAAAAGAGCGTACATTAGTAACAACAATGACAACAACTTATCAATCGCGCTATACAGGCTGCACTTCTCGTTGGCTCACTGCAAAGCAGTGACGCTATTAAAGCGACGTCATTAGAACACATCAAAACAGGGACGTCGCTATTGTAACCAGGCTGGTAACATGCACTGATCCCGGAGGCTGTGTAATCAAAGGCGCTGGTGGGCCTATGTTGATACCTGTGCACATGTCCTCGTAAGCGTTTAAATGACATATAATTTAAAAAATCTAAATATGCAACCTGAGATTGTCGAAGTTTGACATATACGAACGAAGTGATTCTTGTGTTATAGTATGCCTTTCGGCCGAATCTCTGCATTGTTATGAAATACGCTACCTTTAGAACGGTTGATAGTGTGCCGGCGCCAGTGGTCGGCCATGAATTTGTGTTTGAATTGCTTCTGCGCGGATTGTTATTTCTATATATTGCAGTTGATACGCAGAATTGCCAGTCGCTTAAATATCCTTGCGTGATTTGAATGCGAAAGCATTATGACTTCTCTAAATAATTGGTTACGTCCATGATATGCGACGTCATAAATTGTCACATGTTCTTCACGACTCTACCATAATCCACCTTAATCTACCTTTATCCACTTTGCTCTAATTTCTACCAACATTTAATCCACCGTAACCCACTTTAATTCACCTTCATTCCCCTTAATTCACATTATTTCACTTTATCTCAACCTTATTCTAACTTGTTCAAACTTCGCTTTACTTCACTCTCATTCATCTTAATTCACTTTCTTTATCTTTAATTCACATTATTTACCGATAATTACTGCTAATTAACGTTGTTATGCCATTTATTACCTTCCGTATTACTACTCAAGTCATACAAGACGCTGATGACGTCACGTTGATTTTGGTACCACTCGTTGCGGCCAACGCCGGCTTTCTGCCTCATGGGACATAATTCTTTCGCATTAATAAAAACTAGTTAGCAATGTGCCTGTCGTTTGCATCCCGCCCTGTGTTTTGGGCTCTCCGGTTTTCCTCTACACATTTACCAACTGGCATAGTTTAGCACACTCCTACATTCATGCAACATTCAGTGTAGATAGGTATGCTCTACGTATAGGTAAAAGTGTGTGCGTGGGTTGCATGTTTCTAAAGTTAACTGTTACGGTATGAATAGTGCGAATATTGTTAAAGAATTAGTATTGTGCTTCTTCCTTTAGATTTGTTATGCTATACTAAGTGCTAAAATGTGAAATGTCCGAATGTAAATGTGTAAATTTAGACACATTATTTGACTTTACATTTAAAACCTTAAAACAACGTGCGAGTACGAAGTGCGAACGGCTTTTAGAGCCCGTGCAACCCGTCCCGTAAAACTGCAACATCAGACACAATATACCAAGCATTGAAGCGTGCCAGCCGCAAACAATATTGTAGCGCGCAAAGCCTAAATGATGTCTCGACTCGAGGATCACTTTGTCAAACGCGGCACGTACATTGTCGCGAAGGTCAAACATCAGCAAGGTAGCAGCATACTTAGATTTATTAATTATATTTGTAATCTTATAACCCCTTGATTTTTTTTTCCAGCGTAGGCCACTGGAATAGCGTCAACAACGTTGAAAAAGGCAATTTGACATGTCAAGGACTTAAATTATTGATGGGCAAGAACGCTATTGCCGTTAGACAAGCCACAGATGCCTCATTTTACCTTTTAGATCACAAACATCTCATTTGACAACCAATGTTGCCCGCATGCTCGAAGGCCACCCCCATACCTAGATGTAAAGCTGCGTGCTTGGAACACCGCATTGAAATGCCAAATCTGAACAGCGAGCGAGGGATAAACTGTAGTGAGAGAAAGGAGGAGAGGTCTGCCTGAGTGACGTGCCTATAGCCTGCTTCTTCATTTTAAGGAAGTGCTTTGCGGGAACGAAATGGACAGGATTGGCAGATGAAGGTGGTACGACTGCTGCACAGTCTAACTTCCACGGGTCTAATTTATGAGATCAAAAGAAGTTTCGTCTAATAACGTAGGAAGGCTCGGCGTTTATCATGAGTATACATCAAAGCCTTGTGATTTACACATAAACAGCCTCGACCCCTTAACGTAAAACTTTTTTTTTAATTATTATTAGATGACTTCCAGAGTCGGTTCATTGGTCACAAGCCGAAGAAACTAGACGAAAGCCGGAACACCGCAAAACAAGTTAGGGCAAACGGCGATCTCGAACCAATGTAACCTGTTGCAATAGCACTTTACAGCATGCAGCAGTGTTACATACTGCACGCATACAAGAGAAAGGATAGGCTGAACGAATACATGTGTCGTGGGGAAGAAGAACCTCTAGACGCTTCCACCTACACTGACACTGCCCTGAAACGGAAGACATCAGAAGTCACTTTTTTCGACCGTAAATCCCATCTAGCGATGCGACCGACTTCCGAGTATCGGTGCACGGCTCACATCCCGCCCCATTTTCCCCCATACCTCATTCTTTTTTTTTTTTTTTGCTCCACGTGAATGATGTTCTTCGACAGGAGTGAAGAAGTATTTCAGAAAATATGTTTCACCAACGCCTCCTCTAGAAAGATGCCTGCCGCGTGCGCCAAAAACCTGCTGCCCTTACCTTTCCCCTTTTCCTCCTTTCCACTTGAGGTAGAAGTGGAAAGGAGGAAAGCGGTGATCGCTTGCAACACACATGCGCGCATGCGCACACCACCGCATTACCGCCGACGCCGCTGCCGCCGTGACACCAGTGGTGACACCGCACCACCCCAACCCCTTGCGGAGATAGGGTGGATGCTGGCGCTATCTCTTGACTACCGACCGCAACTCAAGGCGCGACGGCTACAATTGGTGAGCGAGCAACGCCGCAGGCATCTTTCTAGAGGAGGCGTTGGTTTCACCCTGCCCCCCCCCCCCCCCCCCCCCAACCACCACCACTTTCTCCCTACAGTAATGTAGTCTTGCCTGGATCCAATGTTGTGAAGAAAGAGCAAAAATGACGCTCCATTCCACTGCTGTGAAGGTGGATTACCAGCGAAGCAGTTTATCATGCGGCATAGAGGTGACACAGAATTTAGATCAAAGGTATGAGAAAATTTTATTTCTTTTGAGCAGTGACTGGTCCTTCCGAAGAAATACACACGCACACTCTCTTATTTTCATCGGCGGTCTTGATCGGTGGCATACATTCGCCTGGAAGACTACCACCACCTCAGAAAGCCAGAGCTATACAAGCACGACGGGACTGCCACCCGGCGGAACGTAGACACGCGTGACGGGACCGCCACGACGGAAGATCGGCCTACTGAGTCCTATTTTGTTTAACCTCGTGCTGATTGGTGTCCTTGATCACCTTCCGAGCACAGTTAAACTATCAATGTACGCGGACGACGTATGCGTTTGGGAATCCAGAGTGACAGGCGTACAGGTGCGCGCAAGGCTCCAAATAGCTGCGACTCAGACTACACTCTACCTTCGCAATCAAGGACTGGAGATTTCACCTGATAAATGCGCACTCGTGGCATTTATGCGTAAGCCCATGACGCACTACGTTAAATTAATTAATGGGTAGATTATACCGTTTGCACGACCATACAAATTTTTGGGTGCCGTAAATGACAGACACAACATGGAGCTCCATGTATTTTACATGAGCAAAAGTTATTTGCTGGAAAGACCGGGGGAATGTCCCATAGCGCTAAGCTTCAACTACATCGGGTACTTTTCCTCAGTTTTTTTTTTTTTTTTTTTTTTTTGCGGTACAGCTTGCCATCATGGAATAACGCAAGTAAAAAAGCCCTACTCGCTATAGAAAGTGTTCAGGCCCAGGCGCTCCGGATTTGTCTAGGTCTTCCTCGAAGTGTGTCAAGGGCGGTAACTATTGCAATCCCCCAGAGACCACCTCATCAGGACCCACATCGCAGTTGAAGCACTCAGAGTGCACGTAAGGCACTTTGCCCGGACTTCTTGTCACATCACCACTCCTGGCCTCTCTGCCTGCGGAGAGACCACGTGCCTTGTTCTCCCAACGGTATCCACACATCGGGAGGCTATATCATCTTGTTTCATACCTGTCGCGAGACCTTCGACTTCTCCTTGGTGCCTCATTCCGCCAAAGATCAACCTGACAATACCTGGCGGCCGGCAGAAAGCCGATATCTAATCACGGGCTCTCAAACAGCTTAACTTACTCATATTATATAAGATGTATTGGAACTACACCCACATACATACAGACGGTTCCATCCTGCCGCAGCTGTCGTTATTCCAGTAAAATCCACCACTATCAAGACGAAAACGTCTCACGTGACAACGTTTACGGGAGCAGAACTCGCAGCGCTTCGAGTCGCACTAAACTGAACCAACACACAAATGGTCGATTTTCTGCGACTCGAAGACACCACTGCACTCTTTACTGTCAGCCTTACGGCTCGGTCCGCATGAACGGTTGGTATTTGAAATCACAGAGGCCATACACCAACTGACTGAAAAAGGACACGAAATAATTTTTAGTGGCTACCAAGTCACTTTGGTATCATCGGCAATGAATGTGCCGATCAAGCTGCTCGTTCAGCTCATGCAGAAGACAACCGCCTATCGATCCCGCTGTCTAGGACAGATGCTGAAAGGATGCTCGGCCTACTTGCACGCCATTACACTACATAAGAGTGGAAGGAACCACATTTTATGCACGAACATTTATACGCCCTGGACCCAATATTAAGTCGTCTACTTCCAACAAGACTTCCCCGAAGATGAGTAACCCTTTTGTGTAGGCTATGGTTGGGCGTCGCGTTTACGTATGCCTACGCGTTCCGGATAGGAATGGCCTACACCGAAGCATGTGGCAATTTCGGCGACGTGGAAACAATTCGGTATGTTCTCTGCCAGTGCCCACAGTAAGCGTGCAGAGACAATCGCTGAACCAGTTGGACGACCAGCCTCTGTTGGACGAATTTTGCAACATTGACGCGACTTACCGTCACATAAGAAGATCGTGCAAGCGCTACAGCGTGTCTTGAGGTCGACCGGCCTATGTGTACGCCTGTGATTAGGACGCCTTTTCTGTAGCCTGTATGTTTTTTTTTCTCTATATTTGCCCTCTTTCCCACCCCTAAATCCCGTAGCCCCATGCAGGGTAGCAAAACCAAAACTCACCTCTGTTTAACCTCCCTACATTTCCTCTCTCTCTCTCTCTCTCTCTAAGCAAGCAAGCGCTTTTGAACGATGACGAAGATGGGCGGTGCGAGCGTACTCATGGCCGACGCGGGTCACGCAGTGGCAAATCTTTGAAAAACCCTTATTTGCTGCCTGAGAGTCTACTGATCTTGAAAATTGTGCCTATTGATAACTAATCTATTGAAACTGCATATCCAAGTGATGGGACGAATAAGCTTTTGTATAGAATGAAACGATGTTGCATCAAATTCGGGAGCTGAGTTCTTGCACACGCAGATTTGTTGACGGACACGAAAAATCCATGGAACCCTAGTCATAGACAGCTTCGTTGTAAAAGCAGGCGTCGAGGGTTATACTTGAATAGTGACGCTTATAAAACCTGATCATCTATCATCTCTGAGCAACAGTAAGATGTATCCCTCTCTCTCTCCCGTCACTCATTCGCTGACAGGCGGCTATCACTGCACCAAGCCCGACACCTTGCACGTGACGAGGGTGTCCACGTCTACACCGACGGCTCATACACGACACTCTCGTCGGAGGCTGCCTTCGTCGTCCTGGGACCGAGAGGACGCATCGGTTCGATAGGGTGGTTTAGAATACTGGCGGCTACGAGCACGTACAGTGCGGAAGTTATCGCGTTTTCCGAGGCGCTCGCGCACATACGGGGCGGGATGAGCATATTATTGGGGTCCTGGTCGTGTAGTGCACTTGATAGTAAGTCCTCGTACAGCTGCGTTAGCGATCTCGTTCAAATTCCTCCGAGATGGATCGACAGACCCCATGAGCCGCACGCAGCTCTTAGGACGGAGCATAGTATGTCGAACGCCCCGACCCCTGCCTCGCCCTCCCCCACCTCCTCGTCTCCTCTATAAATATGAATGGTCAGAGACCTGCGTAGCGGAGCGTGACGAATGTGCATATGGAGAGATTACAAGGCCTTCGCTTAATGGATAACGCTCAGATGTACCTGACCAAAGAAATAACAAAGATTCTAACCGGGCGCCGTCGTCGAGTTGTAGGATTAGAAACAGAGTATGAGGTGGTTGGAAGCGCGCACAGTACGAGAGTTCATTTCACGCGACAACGCCCCCGGATCAGTTGAATATTGGCGAAAATAATACGGCTTTGTGACGTAATTCATATTAGACTATGCGCATCGCGCAGCCGTGCTCGTTTCTCTGTCTTGCTGTTCACCTTAAGAGGAGCCATGGCACCTTTCGCAACCACCGAAATGAAATCTGGCTGAATCTCATTTCTCCTCTGGAAATTAAGAAATGTGAGCGCCGCCTGAGTTTCGTCTCCTCTGCAAAAAAAAAGCAAAGAAAATGAAGTAAGACACGCTCATCCTATTCTATCGAAGATGAGATTCCTCGCGCTGAGAAGAAAAGGAAACTATATTAAGTGTTATTTTTATGCAAATGATGCGATGTAATGACCAACAACATAGACAACAATGTTTAACTGCCTTGTGGAGTAGAGTCGGGAGCGCGGTATTGCTTTTCTGAAAAGACAACCCAGTTGCGGTGTTTCAAGAGGGTGAATATATATCACTAAAGCAACCTTTCACAATCGCATATTTAATGAAACAGCGCGAAATACGAGCCGAAGTTTAGTCGTAGTTCGAATACCCAGGAAAAGTTAACCAAAATTATTTATAACCAGCCGACTGGAAGTTCCCAAAAGCAATTCGTTATTGAAGTATTAAAGCCCCAAACAGACGACACAAGATGAAGAGACACGGACGAGCGCTTACAGACAACTTTCGTTATGTTTGCTGCCATTCCTGTCGCATTTATTTCCTCCTTTCTCTTTCTCTCTTTCTCTTTCACATGCTGATTAGAAAAAAACTGATAGAACATCTTCAGGTTGTCTCGTTTATTTTTTTGATGTCAGTTGGTGATTTCAAAGACACTTTTAAACCAGTTGACAAGGAGTGTTTTTGCATTTCTAGTAGCTGGTAGACTGGGTTTTGTTTTGTTGTTAAAGTAAATTATGTTCTACGAAAATCTTCGGTTTCGTCCTAGGTGGGCGCCCACCCAGAAATTTCCCGGAAACAATAAAGTTCTTATGATGATGATAAAGAAATGTCGCAGTTTCACCCGAAAGGCGAAGAATCAATTGCGATAAAAATAAGTAGAGAGCTATACGCAGTAAGGATATTAGTTTTATCAGCTGTATAAATTTGGACATGTAGCCGCACCAGCAAAGCTCAAAACTGTTGTCGACGCCGTTGGCGTTTTGCGCGCGTTCGCATCGAACGCGCGCGGCATTGGTGACTGTTGCCGGTGCCTGTGGCGGCGACTCGCAGGTTTTCGACGGGATCAGAACGGGACACTCGTCGAGCAGCGTCGGCAGTCTTTACCACCTTCTCGCCTCGCAACGTATTTACATAAATACGCATTTGGTAGCGCAGCTAAACGTCGCCTCCCCTCCGTTTCTCCCGTCCCCCCACGGCCTTTCGCGCGACGGAAAAAATCGCGTTTGCTCTCCGCCGTGCGTTCTCTCTCCGTGAAAGCGCGCGTCCCTCCTGCGCTTTCACTCGCACATACCGCATACGGCGCGCGGCGACGATTTTATTATCGTTGGACTTTATACGGAACCTCACGGCGACGGCGACGACGACGCCGACGGCAGAAATCCGCTTGGAGCGTCCATCAATAAAACGAAAGTAATGTAAGGTTTTCTATCTGCTAGAACCCCTGGTACCTTCCAACGATAACAAGATTTTGCAGTGTCGAATTTCCTAGAGAGAAATATATGATGCTCTATTAAAGAAAAGATAAATAGGTACACACTGCTAGTTACGCATGGCTACACGTCACATTTTGGTTTCCCTTTTTCTCACAGCAGCACACAACAAGAAGTTTGGCTAGACCATGTGCCACAATTTTGTGCCACCATTCCGTAAAATAGCGTTAACGTTCACCGTTGTTCATGAAACAGCAGCGTTAACGATTGAGCAGGGCAGGCACTTATATTGCATTCCGCGTTTGTCTGCCAAGCCTTGCTCAGTTCTATGTTGATGGAAGGTACGCTTGGTTATGAACAACCCTTTAGAGCAAGTTCGGGATGTCGCATAAGTTGTAACGCACACAGCTGGTAATCTATTGATGTTTTAAAAGATGTAGTGGTAGGGAATATATAGCGAAGTGCTGAGCGATTATTCATGCTAAAGGACTTGTGACGTCCTCGGAGACAACTGTTTATTCTATGAAACTGCATATACTAGCCGAAGAGCTTATTATAGTGAGCTATCCGGATTCATGAAAGTTATTTTCTAGTTTAATTATAGTTGTGAGATATGATATCGGTTTGAAGATCAGGGGTTATATTTCCTTTTACCATTCTGACCGTTGACTTGCCACCGAAGATGTTTTAGAGATATGGCTTAAAAAAGGACGACGTAGACTTACAAGCACAATGACAGCACATAAAGCCAAAGTTCCGAGGAAGTATCATCATCGTCATTACAATGCGATTTCTAGATAAAAATAAAGTGTTTTGTTCGCGACCTGGTGACTTCGTCGATAGTTGCCAACCCTACTTCTAAAGCCATGATAGTAAATTTCACTTCTCTTCAATCCCACCTCGATGACCGGACAAGATCATTCGACGTGACGTCACTGCTGGGCAATATTCGAACAAATTCTTTCGATAATAATACTGCTTCCCAGTTAGAAATTTGGCGAGTCTGCAAGCAGAGTCATGTGCAATAATTTAGAAAAGTGAATTCGGCAGCCTATTCTTCAGTGTGAAAGTTATCTTTCTGTCACCTCGAGAAGCTGAAGACAAAAATTGGTAGCAATGCGCCAAGTGTGCGTCACACGCAAATATAAAAGCAACGCATACACCTGATCTCCCAGCGCCTTCCTCCTATTTGATGACACGGCACGGCAAACGCAGCAGCTTCCACAGCACAAAATAGGATTCGCGTCGAGAGAGAATTTTCACCTCTCATCCTAGTCTTGAAGCCTCGCTACAGGAAGCAATTGAAGCAGGGAATGCGGGCCTTAGTCAGCGCAAAGCGGGTGCCACGTGGAACTCCTATACGATTTCCCTGAAAGGATTGATCTCGCGTCTCTTCCTGTTGCGAGAGACTTCCGCAACTGAGCCGCTTCCGTTGAGCGAATCGATCCATAACGCGACGCAGACTTCGATGCGAATTCGGAGAAACAGCAACCGGCTTTCCACTTGAAAGGACAGTGTTATTGCGTTTAATCTTCACTTGTTTTCTTATCTTTTCTGCCCTTACCCCAACCCCCTGTGCAGAGAAGACAACCGGACACTTAATCTGGTTAACCACTCGGCCTTTCATCTCTTGTTTTCCCTCCCTCCTTTGTGAATATTAACGCACACTTGTACGCGCGGACACGCAAATACACACGCTCTGGGCACCCGAAAACAGAGCAGGAAGGCAACCCCTTTTCACACCGGTCTTTATTACTGCGTGGCATGGTACAAACGTGAAAAACCATTTGCTATTTGTCAGAATACCAAGGTTAAATGTGGAAGGTGACATCTACGTGTACGTGGAGAATACAACCACCTTGTCGTGTTTCGTGGGGTAAAAACAGTTTTTTTTCTGGTAAACACGGAGTTGAAGGTGTGATACGCTGTCATGCCAGTGCTGCATCCTGCACGTTTTAAGTCTTTTTTTCAAGTCGCGGTATTTTAAAGGCACATCGCGGGTGTTTTTCGCGGCCTGTTGCACGACGTGACGCTCTAGATCAAAGCAGCGTCAATTCTTACGAAAGGGGGCTGACTACAAGAATATGCTTAAACTCCATTTCGCTGCAGTTCCACATTCATCAAATTTTACACCAAGGATAATTATTTTGCCTCATCAGTTCTGAGATAATCTTGAACATGATTGAAAGCAGTTTGACATATAATGATTCACAGGTTGCACATGGGTATACGGAGACACGTATGCAAGCAAGTGAAAAAAAAAAAAAAACAGTGACGAGAAAGTATGCATGAAGGTGACGTACTGAGCTCAGGTATAAGTATCTAAAGTATTCCTTTGGCGTATAGGCCGGTACCTCTCAAACTCAGTCATCAGCACTTTTTCATAGTCATGAGCTTATTCACACTATAGGGCATCACTAGTTCCTACTAATTTTGCTAACGTTCACAGTCACCGGTGCTTACTCACATTCTGATTATAACCTCGGCTCATACACGAGTGTGATTGTTTGATTGATGGAGTTATAGACCCCAAAACAACAGACGGGTTGCAAGGTACATCACACTGGATGGCTTCAGGTTAATAGTGACCACATGGGATTCTTTATAGTGTTCCAAAATCTAATGAGTGACTTCGTATAAATGAATGAACTCAGCCCGCCGACCTATGTCGCCACGAGCTGAACAAACAAAGGCCATTGTAAGGAGAGGAACAATAAAAATTAAGTGGACAGAAAGAAGTACAATGCTGTTATTAGAAGCGAGAAATAGGAAGCAAAGTTATAAAATGATCTCGGAAACGTTTAAAGGCAGAAGATGCCAGCGGGGGTTTGTACACGAACGAAGGGAGATCATGAATTCTGTGTTGCGGATTTACGTAGTTTCTCACCACTGAACGGATATTACAGCCAAGCTGTATATGCCTAGGCTGAAACACTTGTGGTCCGACCACAGAAACGCTCCGGCGGAAATAAACTTATCGAAAACTCGCGTCTCGTTCACTTGGTATATACCAAAATTAGCATGGAAGGGTATGAATGTATGACTAACATGATGGATAGGTCATGACATCAATAACATCACATGCTTGTCAGTTACGTCACGATTAGTGATAATAAAATCACGTGTGGTGCTACCCGCATTGAATATGCGCGTATGAGCCAGGGACTAGAAAGAAAGAAAGAAGTCACGTGTGGTTCATACCGGGGCGGCACATTACAGCTTCGCTGGTTTACCATCTGCATACGGCGTGCATGGGCGATGAAATTGTTTTTACCGTTGTCACCTCTAAAGCGAAAAGGCCCGCAGGCGTTGCGCTGGTTTCTGTTTTAACTTTCACAAGTAAGCTCTTTGTGCACTCAGCGTAAATGTGAACTTTGAATATGTCAAGGACGTTGGACATTTCTCGGCGATTCGTCGTCAGCAAGTCGCTGTTCGCCGACCGTACTTCCGCGTTTTCATTCTCGCCCATATTTGTTTCCAGGGTACTTATTCAAGAAAAAAAAAAAAAAGCTTCTTCTGACTAGAAAGCCACAGACTTCCTAGCAAACTACCCGTTATTGTTCGAGGGCGAAGAGGCACGGCTCGTAAACTATGGCTTGTTAAGAGATTCCAACCGTTCGCAGAAAACAGCTGACGCCGCATTCGCTTGCTAGCTAGTTGCACGTGCCTGACGAAATCGCATCGATTCTGCCAGCTAGAAATATGCGCGCCCTTAACCGGAAGTGACACAAAGCATGGCCGTGCTCCCAAGCAAATAGATGCCACTTCTTCCTTTAATATATATATATATATATATATATATATATATATATGTTACCAATATCAAAGCACGTAAAAACAGGCAGCTCCCGACCAGCGCATTACGAATAGCATCCCGGCCCTGAATACATTATGAGCACGATGCCACTCGACTGCATATACGAAGCTCCTCGGGAATAAATTTGAAAGAACGTTTAAATCTCACAAGCAGTGGGCAAACACGATGAGCTGCCTCCAGCCACAAAAGTTACGATGTCTGCGGCCGTGGCTTATTGTATTCCGAACGCTTCTTCCGAATTCAAAACAGCCGCGTCAGCCCCGGCAGAGTTTGCCACTCGAGGGAGGGACAAGTTTTTGATTTCCTCTTTCTCTTTGCGTGTGGCTCTAACCTTCGTTCTGCAATACAAAACCGATGACATCATATCTAAGGATCGTGTTTTTTGATGGTTTCTTTTTTTTCATTGTCTGCGTTACTTCGTGTATGACTATATACGCCACGCAGTTTACCCTGCATGAGAAGCAGCCAGTTCTTTTTTTTTTCTTAGCACAACTCAGCAAAGCGACTTCCGTCAGAGCTGAAAACACGTCGTTGCTGTTCGATTCATTTTTTTTCATCTTTGATAGTTGTTCTCTTGATCATTGCCCATTCGGAGCTTCAAATTCCTATGGAGAATGCATTTGGTATTATACAGGGGTCGCATCCCACTTATGCTTTTTACTCAGTCTATAATACACCTGCTAAGTGATAGGCCCACCCAGGTAACCAGAACACCAGTCATACAGTCATGAACATATTACCATTTTTCGATGTTTCTATAATGGGTATGTGAGAAAATTGACAATGACATCAGCACTGCGAGCAGCGACAACTTACTGATTAATCAGGTATCGAACGGTGCGATTATTCATGCTGCTTTCACGAATGAAGAATACGTGCATTTCAAGGGTGTGACGACATTGCACAGATAACGTAGCAATGTTGTTCAAATAATGTACCTCTTTGTGTACTCGTGAATATCTCGGTCCATTGGAGAAACAAAATGCAGGGAAGAGATAACGGAATTCTCAAGGGCGTACGTATGGGCACCTTCCCGAGATAAAGCTGAGAAAGGTTGATTGCTAGGTTAAAAGAGATTACAACACATACAGGGTGTTTCAGCGAACACTTTAAAATATTTTCAAAGGTTGCCTGTGCGAGATAGCAGACTTCTAGTTCATGAGCTGGTCTACTCGAAGAGGCTGACATTAGTTCCACAAAAATGAAATTTGTATTTCGCTAATTAACAGAAAATGGCTAATTAGGTTTTATCTAAATGCCTTATGACCCATATTGCAATTTACAAATTCCAGCCAAGGCGTTCGCAAGGCGCATCCACTTGGAACGAATTCTCAGGATGACACCAGTTTCGAGATATTAATTCCCGAACTTTGCGGTTAAATGCATTGGCGTTTCAGTCACTATCTTAACGAAACGTCGTTTTATTAAACACAAAAGTAACAGGAACGCTCTACGTTCAGACTCATTTAGAACATAATGCAGCGCGTTTTTAACAATACACAATTAACTGGGCCTGAGCAAGCACTTTGAAAATCAGTGACGTCATGGCGGGATAGTGCGCGAAGACGAAGTCGGTGTTTTCGAAGCCGGTGTTTTCGAAAACGAAGCCATCTCTCGTTTCTGCGCCTTTCCAGTAGGGCGATCCATTGAGAAACGCAGAGGGAGCGCATCGAAGCACCAGCATTTCTGCCTTATCCAGCGTCTTCTTACGGTAAAGGAGAGCGCTTACTTTTTGTTATTGTAGAAGTGTAATTTACTAAATACAGCTAATCATACGTTTTCATCATCACCATCGTCATGGTGTTGTTTTATGCCCTCTGCAGGATGAAGGCTTTTCCCAGCGATCTCCAGTGACCCCACACTTGCGCCTGAGGACCCCTTTTTTTATGCCCTCAAATTTCCTAATTTAACCACACTACCACTGTTATCGGCCACCCTTGACTCCACCTGGATAACTCTGACAGATCACCAGTTGCGCATTACATGTGCAGCATAATTTCATTTCAATACCTTCATGTTAGCCACCATGTCGGCTACCCTAGTTTGTTGTTTAATCCACGCCACTCTTAAAGTTACGCGCAACATTTTCTTAATTCCGTCAATCATATTGTGGTCCTCAAGTTCTCGAGCTTTCTGCTAACCTCCAAGATTCTGACCCATGTATGTTCTCTGTAGTGTCCCTTTAAGACGTTGTCCACGCGATATGTTTAATCTCTGTGTTTTGAATAATTGTGTTTCATCACTGTGTTTGAATGTGATTTAATAGTTTACCTGTTTAACATTCAACCTAGCTGTTTAACACAACGTCCCTTACTTTGCAGTTCCGTTGTCTGTTACATAATTAAACAGGGAAAGATCGACTTTTCGCGAAACAATGGCATTCAACCGCAGCTTAGCCAGTTTTCATAGTGAGAAAGTCACGACCGTTCACTTTCCAGAGCCGCCACGCGGTGAATGCTGCTGCTCAAGATAAAACCCCTGGATCTTATAAAAGTATCGACAGGCTTTGATCTCAGCGCCGTGCTACGCGATTCGATGATAACTTCAGCGCGCCTCGCTCGCCGTTCTCAAACGAAGCGCACGCATTGATTTCACTTGATTCGCGCGTGTCCTGCACCGCGCCCCCGTCATAGTGCGGTGCCGTTGCTGGCCGCTAGGACAACACTTTGTCAGCGCGGCGAGTGATAAAATTGGAACGGAACCAAACAAAAGAACCAGGCTCGTTTCTGGCTGCTCACCCAATGGGAAATGGGAAAGCAGCGAAAGGCTATAGTGCGATGTTTTCTAACGGATTGGCCTAGTAAAGGCGCTGCAGGCACTTGGCGTTAATATTGAAAGATGAAGGGGCTTTAGCTCGAGATGCTGAATCTCTGGCGGCAATGTAAGTTGATATGGGGGCATTGTAAAATACGACAACGAAAGAGGGAAGTGCGCATTTTGAGAGTAGGTATCCAGTGAGGTCATGATCTTCGCAATGTTTCGCCTCGACGGCGAGCAAGAGGTCCTGCTTGCTCACATCTATAGGAATAAAAGGTAAGAAAAAAGAAAGTTCGAAAGCTAAACTGTCAGAAACGAGGGAAAAAAAGGAAATGAATAACAGATGATTTCAAAGGTTTCTTCAGCCACGAGATTTATTTACTGCGACAGCCACAGGTTCTCATAGCAGACGTCGACATGCTGCTGCTGACGATGCTGATGATGATGAT